>NC_092687.1:3391460-3683960 GCF_964275005.1 Diadema setosum
ACAGGAAAAAAAAAATACATTGTATAAACGGAATTTTGTTAAGTTCCTTCTTAATAATCGTGTGCAATTTCCAATAAACGTAAATATTTACTTAATCAAGACGACGTACGGATATTGCAAATTTTACAGTGTTATAGAATATTCCTCCCATTAAAATCTATTCATCGTCTCCTCACTCAGGTGGTCATGCGCGTTAAAAGTTAGGGCTTGGTCAGAGGATTCACTTTGATATTGGACAAATCTGTAATACATCACTGCTTCTTCCCATACCAAGCATACGCTATGGTAGGTACAAAAATGATTACAACGTTTTTGTGCAGTTGACTGTATGTGGTCCATTAATTTATTTTGTTAATGAACTACGTACATGCATAGTTAGATTATGATTCAAACCTCTATGTTCTACGTAATATTGAAATTTGTCAGATATCTTTGAATTGTTACAATACTTATTTTTGTTTTTGTTTTTTCATTTTAAATAATATTATGACTTATTTCAGCACATTTTTTTTTCTATCAGACTTTTCCATCACTAGAATCCTAACATGGACCCTAAGAGAAGTAAAGTGCTGCAGGAAGTACGCCTTTTGTGGTATTTTCAGCATCAGAAAGTTGCTTAATATAGTCCTGTCCGTGCAGGTGCTGAAATTGCGGACATTCTTCACCACGGTTCCTCTTTCTTTATTTTATTTTATTATTATTATTTTTATTATTATTATTATTTTTGGGGGGAATTTCGCTAGCTTGCCTTCCAAAAACATGTCATACGGGAGCAATTTTGCTGGCCTTCCTTCCAAAACTCTAGATGGTGGGGGGGGGGGGGGGGTATTTTTGTGGCTTCCCTTCCACAAACCATTTCCATCCTTAAAGGACAAGTTCACCTTCATTAACATTATAAGGATTGAGAGAATGCAGCAATATTAGTAGAACACATCAGTGAAAGTTTGATGAAAATTGGACAATCGATGCAAAAGTTATGAATTGTTAAAACTTTTGTGTTGGAACCGCTGGATGAGGAGACTACTAAGGCTCGTGATGTCATATGAGTACAACAGTATAAAGAAAATGTAAAGAACATTCAACATATTTTAACTTTTTTCCGCATAATAAAAGAGCACTTGACTTGCCTCTTTCTAAAGGCAATGGGAATAATATTACCCATAACATATGTCAGTAACGAGTCAAGGGAATGTGTACTTTTTTTTTTTTAAAGATGAAATTTTGTGACATTCTCTTTATATTTTCCTTATATTGTTGTACGCATGTGACATCATACACTGCATTAGTCTTCTCATCCAGCGGTGACTGCAAAAAAAAAAAAAAAAAATTCAAAAATTCATACCTTTTGAACGGATTGTCTGATTTTCCTCAGATGTGTTCTACTAATATTGCTACATTCACTCAATCCTTATGTTAATGAAGGTGAACTTGTCCTTTAAAGGGAGTATCTCTAGGAATCTTGAACAAGCATTTGCGTATGGTTAGCCGCCTGGGGGAGGGGTTGTTTAGTATTATAAAAGAATAGAACCTCTTAGGTGGATGACTCCATTTGTGAAAATTAGATGAGATGAGCCTACGTACCCTTGCTCTTGACGCTGATTCGGCGAGATTGACAAAAAAATCTTCCTCTATCCCGACGTCCTTTAGCTCCAGAGTCTGAAGGCTTTTCATGGAACAGATACTCTTGGCGTAGTCCCGTGAAGCTCTAGCTGATACCATGGATATTGGAGGTCTTCCAATGTGACTAATTGATGCCAGCTACGCAGTACGGAAGGTTGGAAATTAACGAGAAAGTGCTCTAGATTGAGAAGAAAAAAATTACTCACTTTTCCCACCCCTCAAAAAAGAAAAGGAAATTAACATCGTTTTTTTTTTTTTCAGGTTGACAAAAAATCTCAATAATACTCGTATTCCTATAAGCATATGAGGAGTTTGTTCGCAAAAACCGATAAGTCCATTTTTGAAGATTTTGAAGTACGGTATCTTTCATAAAGTACAAAATAATTCCTTTTAAATGATATACATGTATTGGTCACTACATATAAAGGTAAATTTTTGAAGTTATGGTCAAAAGAAGCAAAATTGTTCTTATTATTCTCGTCATTTTTCTTGACCTTTAATCGCAAATATCTCCATTTGAAAAAAATGGACTTATCGGTTTTAGCGAACAAACTCTGCATTTTGAACATGATGGTTATGTATCTTTAATTAGGAGAAAAACGACTAGACTTAATAAATTCGACTATATTTTCAAATAAAGAAGTAAAATATCATAAAGGTAATACAATGGTAAAACGCATAGTCTCCTTTCCTCAATACCATTATCTGGATTGGTACCGATGTCACTAATTTTCGAAAAACATCAATAATAACAACTTTCACTTTTCAGATTGGAACAACATTTTTACTCCTTGGTATGACTCCTTGGATGCATTTTTTTTTTCGTAATCGCAGATGAAGCGGAAATGAATTTTCTACATTTTCTTAAAAAAAAAAGATGATTTGGATATCAATTGTACTCTGCTTTGAATGGAAACGATATTACGAAAATACGAAATAATATACCTTTGCTGTTGATGCTGATGCGGCGAGGGCGACATAAAACTCTTCCGCCATGCTCACACTTTGTAGCTCAAGAGTCTGAAGGTTTGGCATCATACAGATACTTTTGGCGTAGGCCTTTGAAGCTGAAGCTGAGAGGGGAGGTCCTCTAGTGTGACTGAGCGATTGCAGCTATGCCGTTGAGAAGAGTAGGAGGTTGAAAACGACATGAAATGCCATATTGAGACTATGTAGTGGGAAGAATAATAACCCCATTCTTCTCAACCTCCAAGAGCCCATTCCTCCACCCAAAACCAAACAAACAAACAAACCCAAAACCATGCACTACTGATAGGGATTCCGTCGGCTTGACATCTAAAGCTTCCTGTATTATGCTCCTTCCTCAACCCATTTGTAGCCTCATAATATGTTTCAATCATTTTGAAAGGAAATGAAAAATAAATTTGATGACAGGCTCCTTACATACCGTTACGTAGTATAAATAATAATATAGACTGAGAACAAATATGCAAATAAACGTGTTTCTCTGAAAGGTATAAGGATATGCGAAAATGGTTGAATACGATTTCTGATATTAGTCGGAATAATGATAATGAAACACCGAAAGGCCATGGCACCATTTCTTCAATTCATTCGCATGGTTATCATTCACTCTTTTATTGGATTACTTCCTCGTCTGTTTCATAAAGTAGACAAGGTGGGCGTGAAGTTTACTCTTTCGTTAAAAGGACGTGAAATTAATCATGGATAAAATAAGATACCCTGGCTCCTAAGGCTGAATCGGCGAGGACGATGAAAAAATCGCCTGTTATACTGACATCCACTAGTTCCAGAGTCTGAAGGTTTGGCATGGTACAGATACTCTTTGCGTAGGCGCGTGAAGCCGAAGCTGAGAGGGGAGGTCCTCCAGTGTGACTGATTGATTCCAGCTATGAAGCACAGTAGAATGGTAAAAATAATTCGAAATATCATAGTGAGACCTCGTAATATACGTGTAATCATTAATTAGTTTCATCCCAAAATATTTTGAATTGTAAAGATGTGAATGAGGAAGTCAGGCCCACCGCATCTATTTGCGCTTCTACGTCTTGGACTGGGACTTGAAACGTCAGTTTAAGGCAATACACATGGGCAGCAACCGTCCATTCGATCATTCCCAAAATCCAGAACGTCTTTTCCCTCTATTTTCACGTCGTCCTCAATCTGTGACGGCGGCTTTTTCACCACTCTTACTTTCCCGTTTTTTTTTTCCGCCTGGCTTCAGTCACTGGCTTCATCCACCCTTATTCTGGAAGAGTGCAGCGTGGGAAAGTTGAATATTTAGAGAAGTACACTAAATCCTAATCTTTAAACGTGAAAATAAAATTATTTTGTCCTCCTGCAGAATAATCCTAGAATGCCAGCACTTAGGTGACGCATCGCAAACAGGCGATGTTTGCAAAGTCCCAGGAACACAATTTCGTGCTGCAACAAGAACTTTTGGCATTTCTCCCTAGTCGCTACGACAAAAAAGTAGAATAAGTAGATAAGAATGCATTCATCATTATGTGCCACATGGAATATTGTCACCTTTATATCGTTTTGTCTTTCTTCCAAAATTCATTCAGTCTGCGAGGGGGGCGGGGGGGGGGGAAGTGCCTGCCAAATGTCTGTCTGCTTAACTGCAGGTTGACTTTATGTTCTTGTGACTGGCAGTTACATAGGCCTGCTGAATAACGTTCACACCGTGAACATGTTTACGGTAAATAGAAAAGTGTTCTAACTGGCCAGACGCAATGAGTGGACCGCAACCATTAGGCATCGCTCGAGAACGAGAACGGCTTCTTTGTCCATACAATCGGAATTTAATTCATTTTGGAACATTCACATTACCTCTAACCTCATTGTAAATAACATTTTTTCAACTGAAATTCATAAGACAAGCACCCTTTCACTATCCGTTCAATCATAAATTTATAACAATATAGCCACGTCTTCACGAATATGCTGCGCTCGTTCATTCAAATTGATTTTTGGGTATCCAATTTAACATGTTGTGCAGTCAATTTAGCATATATGTTTGTTTTTTAGGTCTTTCCTTATTTTCTTTTATCATGATTTTTGTTTTGTAAGCATCATAGCACTCCAAAATGTTCGTATTCGTTTCAGAGACTTTGGCAACCTTTTTTTTTTTTCAATGTGCTTACTGAGTCCGAGGAAGCACGTAGCCACATGTTATCTGGCCGTTATGAACGCTTTATTCCGAGTGGTTGACAAGTTCTAGGAAGTCCAGTTTATGAACCTCATTTTTTTATTTTTTTTCTCTGTCTTCTACAGATATACTTTTGTATCTATTGTGCTGTCATGACTATAAGAAGATAAGTTAATCTGCTGTACTGGTACAAGTAGGCCTACAATGACATGTACGAAAGAGAAGGGGCGTTTAATATATAACAACCAACTCGAGTTATACAATGTAGAAAGTATGATACTTTTACTGCTTAACAGTATATGGATGAAACAAAAAGTCACATAGAAAGACACGTTGAAATGTTCTCATCTTAAAAAAAAAAATATTGAGTACCAGTTTTACGAATACATTCGATAGCCACATGTACAAATTTGAACGCACAAGTTACAATTTTGAAAGACAGACTGTGCGATAGCAAGGGTTTTTCTGAAAATTGAATGAACCTTTCTATCAAACCAAAAAAAAAAAAATTAATCTTTTCATCTAAATGATATCATGATATGTTGGGGGAGGGGTACTTTATGGCTACTGTACCGGACCCAGTACAGGATAAAATGACTGGTTTTTGTGATTTGGTCATCTGTTTTGCGTACTATACAGAAATATGCTTCCTTTGCAAATCGCTTTGGTGTTAGGGTTAGGTTTGGTATCTCTGTCAAGTACTTTTCCCATTGCAAAATAAATTAGCACATTTGTATTTTCAGCTAAGTAGAGTCATATGGGAGGGGACTATTCTGGGCTACTGTGTAGGGTACTTGATAGATATTATGAAGTACAGTACAGGTCAAGTGTCACGCACTGACACGTCTTCAGTACATGCACGTGTCACGCACTGACACGTCTTCAGTACATGCTGCGCCTGCGCAGTACGAAATAAAGACAGCTTCGGAAAGGTACTTTTTGGTGTGCACATGTGTTATTTTGTACCTATCTCTTACCTCAGTATCAACGCGTGCATAACAGTACCTACTGTAGCGTAGCCTATATGTGACCGTGCACCTCAAAACGAACATAAAGTCGCACACACTGATTTTGCGTGAGAACTGAAAATAAGTGAAATGGGTCAACCTAGCCGAACTTGACTTTTTCATATTTTCTGAAAGAGCGGGTCTTCTTTTACATTATGCTAAAATTTGGTATCACAAAACGGGCAGGAAAGTGTTTTTTTAGCAGTTTATCTCGAACATTTTTGGTAGAATAGTGTGATTAGGTGTGTCTTTAGAATCCCTTTTTCATTTCTGAAAAACCTTGTCCACACTCTTCACTTTCAACTCTAATAACTTTTGAAAGGATAGTGCTACTGCTTTGAAAGTTGGCATTAATTATGGACAGAATGTGCTAATGAGGCATGCTTAATTTCATTTTAATCTGATAATCTCTTCATTGTTGTAACTCTGGTAGTTTACTTCCTGTTTTTTGTCCCATTCATCGCACAGCCAGCACGGTTTGGTGAAGATTAAGCGCTTGAATAGACACTGTACTTCAGAGCCTCTTTTCTCAGTTCACACTTTTCCTGAGTTTGTGCTTTCTTTCCAATATTTAGATAGGTTACGAGAGTCCATTTGATTTGAGTTATATATCACTTGAAAGCTTAAATTCTGCTCTTTCAGAATATGGTCTTAACTAAAAATTCATGTCTGGCGACTTTTTGTTTGTTTTGAGGCGCAGAGTCACATATGACGTGTATCTATTCTAAAATGTAACTTCCTATATATTCTTAAGACAGATACGAAAAAATGGCCTTTCATTTTGCGAAAAAAAAGTTAATTTACTTGCTATGCTTCCATAAAAAAACAGGCATTTGATATCCATATACTGTTAGCCGTCACACGCGAAATACTGCAATTAGAACTAAACTGAAAACATGAATTTAGAACTAGCTCATCAATGAAACCTTTTTTTAATTTAAATTTCTTTGAACACCAGATTGCATTAGATATTATGGCTGTTTAGCAGTATTCTATTGCTCTCTTCTTCTGGAATAAGCTAATAAAAAAAAAAGAGTATGTGGAAGCCATTTTGACAAAGAGCTGCCATAGCCCTTGGGGACGATGTTTAAATGGATGCTCAATATCTTCATTTCAAATTTAAATTCAAGCCTGAGTTCATTTGAATGTCTTTTGTCAATTTGCACAAGAAATTGAATTGTCTTCTTCTGGCATTATCATATTTTCAAGAAATAAATAGCAACTATAGTGGCCATTTGGAAAATTGTGGCCATGGTCGTGGATGGTGCCATTTGTAATGACCTCATATATTATTTTCTTTTGAATATGACTTTCAACAAATGTACAAATTTTATTGATTTTATCTCTGAAATTAGCAATTCTTTAAAAAAAAGAAGGAAAAAAAGAAGCGGACATCCATAGTGGTAAGCATGGCCCTTGAGGGCGCGTTCTAAGAAGACCTTATACTTAAATTTATTTGTGAGCATAATTTTCAACTTGTTTACAAAGTCTTATTGACCTTTCCTTCTGACATCAGCAAATTTTTGCAAAAGAAAAAAAAGGAGGGGGCATCCATGGCCGCTGTTTTGAAACTTGGCTGCTATGGCTGTTGAGGGTGCACTTTTGGATGACCTATTATCAAATTCAGTTTGAATGTAATTTTCCACCTTTGTGGAAATTCTGATTGATGTCTGCAACACTTTACAAAAAAAAAAAAAAAAACATTCATGGTGGCCATTTTGAAAAATCGCTGGAATGGCCATTGAGGGGGCAATTTGCAATGGCCCAATAAGTTTACTTTTGAATGTAATTTCCAAACTGTTTGCAAAATCTCGTTGGCTTTCCCTTTTGATTTTAGTAAATCTTTTCGAAAATACAGCATTTATGGCGGCCATTTTGAAAAAATGGCTGTCATGACCGTTAAGGGCGCAATTTCCGATAACCTTATATCGAGATTTATTTTAAATGTCATTTCCCATTTTTTTTTCCTTTTGAAATTAGCATTTTTTTTAAATGAAAAAGTGGCACTTATGGTGCCCATTAAAACAAATGGCTGCCTGCCAAAGACAACGAGAGCGCAATTTTCAATTGCCCAATATCTGGATTTATTTTGGATCTAATTTCCCGCTTGTTTGAAAAAAAAAATGGCTTTCCCTTCTGAAATTTGTAATTATTAACAAAAAACGCATTTAAGGCGGCCATTTTGCAAAAAATGGCTACCATGGCCGTTGAGGGCGCAATTTCCGATGGCCCAATATCTAGATTTATTTTGAATGTAATTAACATTTATTGGCAAAATCTTATTAATTTTTCCCTTCTGAAATTTGCAAAATCATCGAAAAAGTGGCACATTAGACAGCCATCTAGAAAAATGGGTGTCATGGACGTTGAGGGCGCAATTAACAATGGCCAAATATCTAAATTCATTTTGAATGTAATTTTCCACTTGCTTGCAAAATCTTACTGGCTTTCCCTTCTGAAACTAGCAAATTTTTCGAAAAAATGACATTTATGGTGGCCATTTTGAAAAAAAATGGCTGCCATGGCCGTTGAGGGCGCTATTTCCGATGGCCCGTTTTCTAGATTTAATTTGAATGTAATTTTCCATTTGTAATCAAAATCTTATTGACTTTTCTCTCCTAAAATTTGCAAATTTTACGAAAACATGGCATTTATTGCAACCATTTTGAAAAATGGCTGCCATGGACGTTGAGGGCGCTATTTACGATGGCCCAATATCTGAATTTAATCTGATTGTGATTGTCAACCTGTGTGCGAAATTTGGTGCTTTTATCACAAAATGCACAATTGTTCGGCTATGCCGCTCCACTAAACGGAAAAAAGCAGTAACTGACATTTTTACGAATTTTACTTTTTGCAAAAATGAATAGTTTACCCATTGCTCTTTAATGTGAATAGGTAAGTTTTGCACACAAAAAATTGAAAGTGACCAAATATGCAATTTTTCACTTTTGCAAAAAACAATAACTGTATCCAGTTGATTCAGCTTTGCTAGTTTCCCCACGGAAAAAAGCAGTAACTAACAAAACCTACGGAAGAAAGCAGTAACTAACAATTTAGTCTACTCATTCACACTCTGTAGTCCTTCCTGTATATTTTTTCCTAATACCTTAAAAAAAAAATTCTATCAATTTTTAAAGCAATATAAACAGCAGTTTCATGACTCTGCCCGCAGGGAATCATAATAATGACAAGTTGTAGAAAATGTTTCTTTCTGGAGACTAGCAAAGCTGGCAGACTGAGCGCGCTCAGAGTGCAGAATACTCGTGCTGCATGCGCATAAATTTTGCAGCACTACTGTACGCTTACATTCCTAGAAGTGACAAGACCTATTCTAGGTCTAACGTTAGGTCCTAGATCTTATAGATCTAGACTAACCAGAAAGTAGAAGAACTTTATAAGCTGGTGGTGGTAACAATTCTCCTCACTATGGTCATGTGACATGTGCAGTTACTGCTTTTTTTCCATGGGGAAAACAGCAGATAACATGTAAAAAATAACGGAAACATAATTTTTTCCCTAGGTATTGCTAGACAACTAGGTATAGTGCATAATAATACCACAAAATTATTTTTGCATGTTTCTGTGTTTTTAAAGAATCTGCAAAAAAACACAAAATAGCATTTATCTCAGCTCAGCAGATATGCAGTTACTACTTTCCCTCGTGGGGGCCAGGTATACAGACCTTGTGTTTATACCAAATCAAACTTGTGTACATTCCAATGAAGTCTCACCTAACTAATATTTTGCATGATTTTCGTTTTTATATACTTTATCATGATATATGTAAGAAATATGAAAATGAAATGAAAATAGCTGGCATTGCTGTTTTCATGATAGGTATACCCAAAGGAACGATATCCACCAACTTTTGTCCGTGACCTCCTTCGCCTGAATAAATACATTTTTTGGGGCCCGTTTTTGAGGCCCCTAAATTTCAGTACACGATGTGACTTGCCAGCAATTTATTTTATTGACTTTTGGCCACATCCTAATGCATAGAAATTTATTAATGCAATCATTAATTTATTTAAATAGGTGAACAAGGTAGTCATCTTTAAGTGAGTACTGTTACAAATATCAAATATTGCAAATAAAGTCACATATTACGACAAAAAAAATGTGAATGAATATGTGGAAACATAAAAATACGATATCTGCAAAGACGAAAGATTAGAGCAGTAAGAAACTATCAAAGGCAAGGTCGAATATTAAAATCTAAACCTTTGTCTCGAAAACTTTAATAGACAAATTAGATAAGTAAATCTAAACTCAGCTCTTTATCATGACGACGTGCAAATGACAGTTAATATACATTTGTTTCTGCTGTTTACTGTATCACTTTGGTTCTTACTGCTAGATGTTTTGTGCAATTTCTTGTTAGAAACCTGAAGGTTGTTGAACCGGGAACAAGCAAAATTGGAAAAATGTACGTTTTTGCGTGTTCTGTTCTAGTTATGGAAATGAACAATTGGCAGGAGAGAATATATGGTTTCCTGTGGGACTTGATGCCTAGTAGCCATCGGGCATCAATAAGAGGGAGCTAATCCATTTAGGACTTTATCTTTATACGGAAATGCAGTACTGATATTTGATGCATTCTTTTACACTTTCTTAATAATACTAAATTTTTCAAATAAGTTGGCTGGTTGTTTGCATCATAAAATGCATCAGTTAAGCTTGGAAATTAATGTTTCCACATTACTTATTTCCATTATAAATGCAAATTGGATGGCTTTGATTATACAGCCTCAATACATCCTCCAATATTTCACTTTTTCCCTTTTTCTTCACAAATGTTTCTATCGAGCTGCTTATTTGTCTGGGATGAGATAGTTAAGGGGTTTTATTTCATTTCATATAAATTTCCACGAAATATGGAAATGAAGGATTATTAGCATAGATACAGGGCGTCCTTTTGATATAAAAATCCATTTGCCCAAGGGAGGGGGGGGGGGTATTGTACTACAAAACGCAGCGATCATGTAATATAAGTGCCATTTCAATCGAATAGAGAAAAACAAAATTTGTTTGTGATAATAGCATTCTCACATAGACAGGTAAATTGCTGAAGAAACTGAAGAAACATATCACACGTTTTAATTGTTCTTTTTTATTTACAGCTTCTATCTCAAATACATCAAATTGACATAATGGGTACAGTTATAGAAATTCAAATTCAAATTCTTCAAATACAGCATGAGATACCTGTATCTTTGATGCTGATGAGTTAACAGCGGAAAAGAAACCATCTGTGAGGTTAACGCCGTGGAGTTCCAACACTCGAAGGTTTGGCGTTTTGAAGATCATCTCAGTGAAGGCCATTGATGCTTCACCCCAATCTGCAGATCCTTTTGTTGTAGTTACTGATAGCTAAACAGCATCACAATTATCATTGTGTAAAAAAAAAAAAAAAAAATCAAAAACTAGGAAAACAATTTCATAGAACGAAATTATCGCTTTTCTCTTATACACAATTAACCGAACGTAAAAAAAGTGACCTGAAGAGTAACATATAGTGACATAAAAGCTCTCAAAAATAAAATGCACCTTCATCATTTAAATATCTTCATTTTTAGTGAAAATGCATATTTGGAAAACGAATTGTAGAATTTGGTGCACTGTTCTTGTAATTGCAATTTTGTCAGCTATCTGCCAACGACATAGATAAACGATACTTTTATATAGAATATATATGTGACCTTGCACCGCAAACCAAACAAAAAGTCGCACCCCTTGATTTTAAGTGAGGACTCAAAAAAGATGAAGTGGTTCAACCAAGTCAATCTTGAGTTTTTCATATTTTTCTGAAAGAGCTATCCTTCTTGTACATTACTCTTCAGTTTGGTATCTTAACATGAATGGGAAAGTGTGTTTTTAGCAGTTTTTCTATAATACTTTTCTGGGAAGAATAGAATGAGCAGGACTGGTGTGACTTAGAGGCCGCTTTTCATGTGTTCAAATTCTTTGCACACTCTTGACTTTCAAGTCTAATAACTTTTGAAAGGATGACGCTACTGCTTTAAAAGTTAGCATTAGTCATGGGCAGAATGTGTGAATAGAACATGCCTAGTTTCAGTTTAATCTGATAATCCCTTCATTGTTGCTGCTCCAGTGAATTACATCCTGTGTTTTGTCCCTTTCATGGCAAAGCTAGCACAGCCAGGTGAAGATTAAGCGCTTGAATAGACCGTGTACTTCAGAGCCTCTTTTCTCAGTTCACACTTTTCCAGAGTGTGTGCTTTCTTTCCAGTATTTAGGTAGGTTAGCGGAGTATATTTGAATTGATTTATACATTATTTTAAAGCTTAGAGTCTGCCCTAGCATCTGCCCTTAACTAAAAATCCATGTCTGGCGAATTTGTTGTTGTTGTTGTTGTGTGGTGCAGGGTCACATACACGAAACGAAAAGTTACTTTCCAAAAGGTTCTAAGTCTACTTTTAATAGTGAGTTTTTTTTTTTTTTTTCACATGGTTCTTTGTGTTTTCATGCAAGGATTTTGTGGCCCTTAAAAGTACCCCATCACAAGATAAAGAAACTGTGCCTTTGAAAGGTCGACATGTCTTGGTTGGCTTGTTATGATGAAGTAGTCATCACAATCCTTGCACAGCTACATGCAGCACCAACTCTATGAAGCCCATTTTCTACCATCCCCTGTTCCATTTCCCTTGTTCAGCGTGTGGACATTATCTCATTCTCTCTTTTTTCTTTTTTTCCTTCCATTCTTTTCATCTATTATGGCAAGTTGTGTCATGTTGTTGTGTGTCTCCTGTTTTGTCCCCTTCTGTCGTATATCATATTTGAGACAAATTTTTGAAAATAAGTAATTCATATGTTTTATGAGTGGTTCACAATATAGAAGCTTTGCTTTTTAGTGGACCTCTCAATTCCTTTTTTTTTTTAATGAAGCATGACTTTGCATCATATTTTGCCAGTATGCGCTCTTATGTTTATCGGTATCATGTTTCTGTTTATGATGTAATTCCTGATTTATCTTGTGTTATGTTTTGTTGGAAAAAACGAAGAATAAAATAAATGAGTTAAATTGAATATAATTGAATTATTAATTAATATATTAGTTCATTTTGATGACTTAGTACTTTGGGGAACAAAACTTTTACCACGATTATTTACAGCAAATAAATGTTGCTTCAGTTATTATTTTCGTCAATTTGTGTATATTTCTTGAATGATTTGTTCTCTCTATGAATTCTCACTTTTCCTCCATCTCTCCAAGGAAACTATATGCACAATATTGCCATTTTACAGTCAAATATCAAGTAATAGTAGTATTTGGGTAGCCTGCAAAAGCTAAATAGACAGAATTATCCAGCCTGGATTGACTCTTGGATGAAAGTGCGGTCAAGCGAATGCACGGGTTTTTGATTTGATCCTGCTGGATTTATATACCACCCTTTGAAACAAGAGAGAACATGATTTCTCGCCTTTTTGAACAAAACTCATTGTCGTTGCCTGATTTCGCCATTTTCTCAAAAGAATTTCATTGTTTTGAAGAGTTTATAGTGTGGGATCGCTAAAAATGAATACAATTCTGTCAACATGTCCATCTGATGGAAAATAGCTTTTGCACCTTTTGGAAAGAAACTTTTCATATGTGACATGACATATGCTCCGCCTACAATTGCTCCGAAAATTGCGACAAATGCTCCCCGACAAATCCTCCGCGACATTTGTTCCACCGAAAATTGCTCCTCCGACATATGCTCCGCCGACAATTGCCCCGCCGCCATTTTCTTCGAAGATACATCTGATCCATCGACAATTACTCCGCCCACATTTTCTTAGAACATACGAAATATGCTCCGCCGCCAAGTGCACTAAATCTGCTGACGATTGAATTCTCAGGTTTATTTAATATCATAATGTTTAAAGAGTTTGTTCGCAAAAACCGATATGTCCATTTTTGAAGATTTTGAAGTACGGTCTCTGTCATAAAGTACAAAATAATACCTTTTTAAATGATATATTGGTCACTACATATAAAGGTACATTTTTGAAGTTATGGTCAAAAGAAGCAAACATTTTCTTATTATTCTCTTTATTTTTCTTGACCTTTAATCGCAAATATCTCCATTTGGCAAATATGGACTTATCGGTTTTTGCGAACAAACTCTTCGTTTGTTTATCATAAATTAAGTGTGAAACTAAGATTGGCTGGCGACATCTAGATATCATCCAAAAAATATCTGTTACACAATTGTTGTTTCATTCCGTGGTCAACAATTTAAAAGAGATGTAATTGGGTGCAGTCCAGTAAGTCGAACGTTTAACTGATAATTATAGTATCCGAAAATTATATGATAACCATAGTTACTGGTTTAATTAATTATCAAGTCAAAGGCACGACAGGGTTGTTAAATTCGATTCCGAGATTTAGAATTTCGTTCCGTCTATAATTCTATCCAATCTGAAATTCTACTGTTATGAAGAGACGGTGATTGGAATATAATGGGCGTAAGAAATTCTTCTTTTTAAAGTTATATTTATCTACATGACTCACTAGAAATTGTTCCGCATGAGTAGCAGTATTTTGCTACAGCTTGATTTTGCATTGTTAACCAAATTCCCAAGAATTGCTTGCATTAGCCATTTTGCTGCAGCTCACATACAGAGAGAGTTTATGAAGGGGTCGCTCTTATTAGCCCAAGAGCATTAGGTCAAAAAAGGCCTAAACCTGGGCATTTTTGGTAACCAGATGATTTTTTTTTTTTCAGGATAGGTCCAAAAAAATGTCTAGAATAACATACTAAAAGTCTTCATAAATCCTCTTTGAGCGTTTTCCGCAATCCACGATGGCGTCCAAAATGGCCGCAATTTCCAGAAATTCTTATAACTTTTCAACCACAGAACCAAAGTACAAAAGTTAAATGTCTAAATATATGTTTTGAAGCATGAAGAACTCAATAAACCACATAAAATCAAGAATTTTTGATGCACGCAAGTACGATAATCCACATGGCGTCCAAAATGGACGCCATATTTGGAAATTCTTATAACTTTCCAGCCGGGTAATCCAAATACAAAATTTTAAAGTCTAAATATATGTTTTGTAGGATGAAGAACCCAATAGAATACATATTAAGAGATGTTGACGGACACAAGTACCGTAATCCAAGATGGTATCCAAAATGGCCGCCATTTTCTGAAATAGGCCTATTTATAGATTTTCAACTAGGCAACCCAATACAACATTTAAGTGTCTATGTTTCGACACATAAAGAACTCAATGAAATACATATCAAGAGATGTTGACGAACGCATGTCCCGATTAAACCGCTCGAGCTCTTCGCAAAATGACAGGCACTTTTTCCAAGTTTGCGTGTTATTGTGCAGGAACAATGCATTTCTCACTGCATGGATGAGATCTGTCAATGGAAGTGGTTAACTCATCAGGGCAGCCTGCACTACTGCAGATTTGTGTTTTATGGTTACTTCTAACGTTTTATGGTTCATAACCTTTAACATGGCCGTGTTGTCGATATTTGGTCCTTCCCATTAAGGCGAAACCATTATCTATTTTACTATCTTCATATCCAAGACATGGTTTGCCACTGGGAGCAATGTGTTGAATATGAACAGAGAAAAATGAATTGTGTGGGTTGGCCTCTGTGGGAGCGACCAAGTTTTCGGACAATAGGCTATATTAAAGGTTATGGACCGTAAAATGTTAGGGAAAAAACCTAAACACAAAACCTAAACACAAACCTGCATTCGTAAAGGCTGGCCTATTTAGCAACATTCATTGACAGATCTCATCCATGCAAAGAGACATGTATTGTTCCTTCACAATAACACGCAAACTTGGAAAAAGTACAATTTGTCATTGTTGTCTTTAAAGTCCATGTGCTCGGTCATGCATGACAATTGTCAACATAATTAGGTATCAATGGAAAGAAGGAGAATTCTTCTTTCCTTACAACTAACATTGTGCTCTTCATAACTGACAATTAAGAAATGACAGCCCTCCAAATTTGGATTTTTTTTTTGATACGCTCTGTATCAAAAAGTGCAAGTAGAATAAAGAATAAAGACTAGTATATCCAAGGCAATGAGCTAGTAGAGGATGTAGGGGGGGGGGATCCCTTTCGACTGGAGGGAGTTTTGCATTTCTATGATCATTAACCGCCCTAGTGCACGTTTGGTGTTATCTTGATTGTCCATCCTCAAAGAGTAGATGAATTATAATCTCAGTATCCCCATCGCCTCCAACTTCAGGGAGCTTTCATACCTGAATTGAAATGAAAATAATTGTATAATTTACACACATTTTTTAATGGAACATTTGGGAATTGTTAATCAAAGGGGTGTTTGATTTATACTGGGGAAGTGAGCGGTGGAAGGGTTTTGTAGGAAGGGCAAATTCCCCTTACTTTTGCATTTTGTAAGTGAAAGATCTAGCGCACACTTTTTGATGACATATATTCGGAAATTTGTTAATCTCAAAAGTGTATAAAGTCTATGGAAAGGGGCCGAGCGAGGGATGTTTTGATTTTTTTATGATTGCAATTCAATGACAAAGTGCACATACTTTAGGATGAATATTTGGAAAATAATGATTGTACAGGCCACCCCATTCCAAAAAGGGGAGTGGGATGCATCCAAGCGAACCTATACCCGTGCTGTGCACATTTAAGGGAAAGATTCCACTGGACTTCTGAGTTGTTGAATCTCGAACATTATGTTGAATATCTCTGTCTCTTTAATAAACAAACGGCGGCCAGTTTGGGCAACATTTGGTTTTCGCCAAGAACTCATGTGGTTTTATTTGTACTTACGTGCTTCATGATCACTGAATAAGTATTTTGTTTGGTTCCTTATGTCTCAAAATATATATTTATACATTTAAGTGCGCATCGTGGTTAGCTAGTTGCAGGGTTACGGGAAAAATAGGAAATGGCAGCTATTTTGGACACCATTTTAGATTTCAGAAAGTGCTTAAGTGCTTTATTTGCGTTTCAAAATCTCGTAAAAAGTGTTATATTTGGTTCCCTGTGACTCAAAACGTATATTTCAACACTCCAAGTGTGTAAAGTTGAAATCTACTTGCAAAATTATGAGTGAAAAAAAAAATCAGGAAATGGCGGTCATTTTGGACGCCATCTTGGATAACGGCACTTGCGTGCTTCAACAACTCTTAATATGTGTTTTCTAGGCCCCGTTGCATAAAACCTTAACCGGAGTTTTTTTCATGGTTAAACCCAGAAACTCTGGTTAAGAATTTTTAATCAGAGTTTTTCTATTGCATAAAGCTTAACCATAGTTTTTTCTCAGCTTAATGTTCAAGAAACTCAGGTTATTTAACCTTAGCTGTCTGACCAAAGATTAAATCTAAATTTCTCTGGTTAGCCCCACTTAGACTCAGAGCTACCAAGGCTGCCATTCTGGAAACAATTTTCCTGGGAAGATTTCGGTGCAGGAGTCGGAAACGCAGTACTAGATCTACGCCTAACAGTTAGATCTAGTTCTCTATTTATAATTTAGTTCTACAGGCCTAGGATAGTATCACCTTTATCAATATAGGCCTACTAATCGATCTAGCGTTAGATCCAGCTAGGTTCTTACTTCCTAGACTAGTTAGAATCTACTCATTAGACACTTTAGTTTTAGACGTATACAGTTAACAGTTAACAGTTAGAACTAGATCTAACGTTAGACTCTAGAACAATCTAGTTCTAAATTCTAGAAGGCCTGACTTTAGAGCCCTAGATTCGTGAATGAAGGTAGCACCAAAGAGGTAGATTCAATAGTATTAACGTTATTAGAGGTAGACCTAGGCCTACTGCAAGTAAATGCAACATAACCGTTGGGTACAAACTGCGACCAGCCCAAACGAAGCTAACGTTACAGTATCTGTGTGAAGGAGCGCCCCGGTTAGATGTAGCCGAACAGTTGAGTTAGATCTAGCCTACATACAGGTATACTTACTGTGCCTGTAGATGTGTAGGGTGTTTGCACTTTTCAATTCAATTCAATTCAATTCATTTCACATCTTTCAAAAAAAAAACAATGATAGACATACATGTATGTATAAAATGTACAGAACAGAACACAGAAATATACACAAAACAAGGCATAAACAGTACAAGGACAGTTACAGTGAAGTATAAACACAGTAAAACAGTAAGAACTGCAGCAGATGTGTGGGAATGACAAAAGGCCATTGGCCTGTGGCGATGTCAAAGGTCAAACCCTTGATGGACTGCATCTTACAAATTTGCATTTTCAAAATTGTGCTTAAATCATAGAACATATAGGAGACAAAAAGAAAGACAGTAGAGAACAATATTGGCAAGAATAAGATAGAGAGAAGTAATGACAAGATTTAAATACATGTACTAAACTCAAAAGACAAATACAAACAAGCTAATGAGCTCCAACAACAATAACAAACAATACATGAACAAACAACAGGCAATCAATAAAACTTAAAGATACCTCATAATATATTGCATATCATTTTTTCGTATCCATGTCGATAGCTCAGCTTCCATAATGTCGTATTGCACCAGAATCACAGATAAATCCCTATAACTCATAACTTATTTCCGAAAACAGATTGGCTATCGGGAAGCTTGTAGCAGGCTCACTAGCGGACATACCGCTACTCGTACTAACTGCATGTTACATGTTTGTGTGGCAGCGACAGCATACAGCGCGATACTGTCATGTACTACAGTACATTGTACATTTAAACAGCGCGTAGCGGTGATTGCTAGCTGTGCGCGGAGCGTAAAACTGAGAAAATCACTAGCACTTCCGCATTTTATCCTCGTCCAAGTTTATTTGAATAAAAGAAAGCCGAAATACCGTAACCTTAGTTTTTTTTTTTTTTTTTTTTTTTTTTTTTAGCCAGAGAAATTAACTAACCATGAAACTCAGGTAGGCACCCGCCTCTAACCCGAGTTTTTCTCAGGTTATTTATGCAACAGGGCCCTAGAGCTCATCATCCTTCAAAACATATATATAGACATTTAAATTTTGTATTTGGGTTACCTGGCTGAAAAGTTATAAGAATTTCAGAAAATGACGGCCATTTTGGACGCCATCTTGGATTACGGTACTTGCCTGCATCAACATCTGTTAATATGTGTTCTATTGAGTTCTTCATGCTTAAAAACATATATTTAGACATTCAAATTTTGTATTTGGGTTCTCTGGATGAGAAGTTATAAGAATATCTGGATATGGCGGCCATTTTGGACGCCATCTTTGATTGCGCAAAATGCTCAAAGAGGATTTGTGAGGACTTTTAGTATGTTATTCTAGAAATTTTTTCTGGACCTACCCTGAAAAAATCAGCTTGTTACCAAAAATGTCCAGGTTAAAAATAATGCTCTTCGACTATATTGTTTATATTCTCTTTAGAACTAGAAGAACGCGCATCCGCATGAGGTGCTTTCTTTGGTTTGATTCATTCGAATCTCTCCATCCCGTCCCGAGTCTGGCTCTACGTATCTCTTGAAAATTTTTACCAATTTAGTGTTCACTATCAATAATTTTCTTCTTACTAGTCACTATGAACATTGTGCATCCGGTGACTCGACATTTGCTCCTGCGACAATTGCTCCGGTCTTATTTTTTTCCCCCAAGGACTTCTGGTTAGGGTTAGGGCAAAGTTAAGTAGATGAAGGCGTTCTGAGCCAGCAAAATTCTATAAAAAGAAATGGCAAGTGGACTTCATTTAATCCCCTTGTTGGATAGGGTAAGTTTTTGAATGGATTTACAAAATATATATTTGGAAAATTAATTTTCTTATAGTTATACATAGATTGTCTTAGATTAAAGAAATATAAAACTTTAATTTTACATATTTTGTGTTCAGAAAGTAACGGGTCAGTATGAGACAAAAATGCAGTGTGACATATGATACGGAGTGACTTATTTTGTAATAGAAGTAATTTATCTGAGAGTGCTTGGATGTATTTCCCCACGCGAGAATACCATAATCTAAATGAGGCAATATTAGGGATGAATGTAATGTTAGCAGGGACGCTGAAGAAAAACAACATTCATTTTACCAATTATACCAATATTTCGTGAAATAATTTTGCATATTAAACTATTAATATGAAATTTTCATGAAAGCTTATCATCGACTGTTTTTCCAAGGAATTTAACATGGGAAGCCTTATCCCGTGGAGTACTGTAAAAAGATTTTAACAGGTCTGGTGGAGTTTTGCTAAAAAGCATAGATATTGTTTTTTGAAGATATAGAGATAACGTATTTGCTTTTATTCATTGGGCGACATTTTCTAATTCAAAGTTTACTGTATTTACAAGAGTAAGAGTGTTATTATGTGAAAAAAAGGTAATCCGTAAAGAGAATAAAACGAGCATCTGATGACCTACACTACGGTGATGATTGACAAGGAAAGTGAAAGTTTGCCTCCCCATGGTGTTGAAGGAACTTTAACCTCTTTGGCGACAAAATCAACAACCTCAGATAGCAATGAAAGAACAAATACATTACAGGGAAGAGTATTAACAATATAGCAATATATATATATTTTTTTTAGCAATATTATATTTTTTTCGCACTTTAAGCAAAGTTATACATGTACTTCATTTCCATCACTTCTGCTTCTTTTTTACTACAATGTATAATTACGATAAGGTTCTCAATTGTTGTACATTCTTTTGATACATAATGTTTTGTTTACCTTATTCTTTGTTGAAAAAAGAAGTGTGACTTATATGTTTTGTCGAAAAAATGAAATAAACTTTGAATTGAATTGAATTAGCAGAAGTGTGTCACTGTTGGAATATCTGCTTTGATAGTCTTAGTCATAGTTTGTGGATCAGAAACCGACGAGATATTACCAATTTTTCAACTCCAATTACAAAAAGAGACATTGCAGATGATGGAAATACCTTGAAATATCTAGGGTATGTTGCACATCAAATCGCAATTGCTGAACTTTTCGAAGAAACGATCTACGAAGAACCTGATATAACGCTCTCTTATCTTGCAACTGTTGTCATGCGGTGAGTTGGCTCAGTCGGTAGCGCGTCTGCCTCACGATCACGCGGCCCGGGTTCGAACCCGAGTCTGGACTGAGCAATGTTGTGTGTAAGCATACCGTCCCCTCTAACAAGAGGCAAAACACTCTGTCCCTCGGATAGGACATAAAATGGAGGTCCCGTGTATGAGAGAGTCACAACTCATGCACGTAAAATATCCCGTTTCATTCATCCATCGCAAAGAGCATGGTGTCTAACCCGGTGAAGTGGTCCCACCTCACATCCAACTGGACCCCATGGAAGAAGAGCTTAACGTAGTTGAATATGGGCCATCCAGCAATCTTCTCAGATGGAAATGAAAAATGCGTGCTATTCACACTTACGACACCGATCTTCATTTCGCTTCATCATCGATGTATTACTGCTCTGATGGGAACGTCAGGGTCACTTGATAGGAGGATAGTTGTTTAGCATTTGTTAGTTACAACCATTTAAAGAGACATATTGCATCCTGTTCATGAGGTAGCTACTGAACCACTCCAAGGCCATCCTACGCATCTCTTAATGATGTAATTTATTAAGTAAAATATCATGATTAATGGTGTCGAAGTCCTTGGAGAAGTCAAGGAACAAACCTATCAGATGAGAAGACTTGTCGATAGCATGTGCAACTTCTTCTGTGTTTCGTTTCTTTTTTTCTTTTTTCTTTTTTATAAAACTCAGTAATGCATGCGTAGTGCTATGTTTTTCCCCTAAATCGAAACTGCGAATTTGAAAATAGACTGAATTTGAAAACAGTATATATATATATATATATATATATATATATCTATATATATATGTATATATGTTTATATATATTTGAGAAATTTATTTTTTCAAGAATTTTGGACACTGCAAATAAGAAAGAAATTGATCGGTAATTATTTACATCTAATATGTCATTTTTTCTGAACTATTAAAAAAGAGATGTCCTTTACTATTTTCATACTTTCGGGGATGATGTCATTAAAAAGGGATAAATCAAATATCCGCAATTCATGATATTATCCCTTTCGGATGAAAATTACTGCTGTCATCGTGTCCAGCACTTTTTTTTTAAACTAAGATAAGAAACAATGTCGATTATCTCTTGATTATATGTTGGACTAGAAACATTGAGCTAAAATTTCGTGGACCTAGAAATTCGGATGAATTTTTTGTTGAGGGAGGAATATCACTTGTAGGAATTCCCCCCCCCCAAAAAAAAAAAAAAAAAAAAAAAACAAGGAAGGAAAAAGGGGTTATTTAGGATATCACAGATTTCAGGAAAATCTTCAATAATGTCATAATCAAATCTAATTTCTTAAAGGTTTTTCCTCCCGATTTCATCAGATTTGCATTCGATTTACCGATGCCGTTAATCAAGCTCGAGTGAACTTCAAATGATCATCGAAAACATCGTTCAGTAGGCCAACTACTTCAATTTGATTTCATCAACATTCTTTTTAATGATTATATCACATGATATTGTAAAAATCGGCATTCAAATTTGCACGAGAAACGCATTCAAATTCACAACAGCACCACTGGATTGAACGTTCAGGATTTTAAATTCGTGAAATTGAAAACATTTACAACATTTTGGGCAGTGCTTTTCGTCACTGCTTATGATTTTTGTTGCAACTCCTTTGTTTGAACAAATCATGCAAACTTAATGTCCTTTGAAACGGGACCTTAAATTACATTAACCTCTCTCATTCCTCGAAAAATCGTCATCTGAAAACAAACAAACAAACAAAAACTTTCATACGAATATATAACGCCTCCAACTTTTGATACAAAATTTGGAAACGCTGAAGAATGTGCAGCTGCTGCTGTTGGGCTTCTATTGAGGAGATTCGGTGTTGGATGAACAGCAACTTCCTGAAGGTTAACGACAAGAAAACAGAGTATCTAATGCTCTCTTCTCCATAATTATGTGAGTAGTAGTACCACTGGTGCTCCAGTTCTAGCGGGTGAATAAGCTATATCTCTCAACAACAAGGCTAGAAACCTGTGAGTAGTCTTTGACAGAACAACGGGCGTGGAGAAACACACATCAAATGTTTGTCAGTCAGCATACTACCAACTCCGCCGGGTTGCTGAGATCAGACACTGCCTTACAGGTGTGCTGCAGAAAGGTGCTGCAGAAAGTATCATTCATGCTCTTATATCATCTAGAATGGATTTGTGCAACCATCTCCTTGCTGGCCTGCCATTATCATTAATCAAACGCCACCAGGTTGTATAGAATACTACTGCACCTGCACGCCTTCTAACAGGCACCAGGAAGTTTGACCATATCTCACCAGTGCTTCGGAAGCTTCATTGGCTGCCTGTGCAACGCAGAGTGCAGTACAAGATCTTACTACTAACTGATGAGGCTGTTCATAACTTGTCTCCTGGATACGTGTCTGCACTTATCAATGTACGTCGACGACGACCAGGACTACGTTGTCCTGGACTGACTCCCCATGTTCCCAATGATACCCGCCTAAAAAAATGTATGGAGATAAAGGCCTCTCTTCTGTCGCGCCACGTCTGTGGAACTCTCTACCCGTCCCACTTTGGAATTGCATCAGCCACAATAAAACACGGAGCCGGAGAATTTGTGGAGAAGTTTCTGTAGGAAGCAGACACAAACTAAATGAAGTTGGCCGATGCGGTATCTATTGAAAATTATTTCTCAACATGCAATGTTGGAAATATTGAAATTAAACACAAGTGACGCGGAGTTTGGTATTGTAATCTTTTGTCAATATTGTATGCAGGAGCTCGCAGAAGGCCGCGTCATTTGTAGTCTGCAACTTTATCTGTATGAAAACGATGCACACGATTCGTTAATTTTAATCGTGTTGCCGTTAGAACTATGCTTAGGCCTAGAACTACTTTGTATTCGACTAGCCCCAGATCTAGACATAGTTACTAGTTCTATAGTTAGAACGAATCTGAAACAATGAGGTATATAAAACAATTATTAACTGCTTATATAAACCATTATTAACTGATCTATATTTCGGATGGGCGTCCGTCACGAAACTATTGAGTTCGCCTCTGCACAAAGTTTCATCCAGAACCTCTCCAGCCTGGTATATTTGTATACTGTCTCACTTACATTATAAGGTGCCAGTGGGAAATATTAATGTAAGAAAGAAAATGACAGTACCTCTTCTCGTCCTGTCTCAAATGAAGAAGGATCAGCACGAAACACTGAGGGTCCAATAGACACCCTCTGAATAGTCTGAAAACATGGCATTGTGTAGATGCTTTTGACACATGCCCGCAGTGTTTCTGCCGACATGACAGATCCTCCAGAGTGTTGGAATACCTGAAGCTGTGCAGAATCACGGAATGGTTGAAATAACATGAGATGAGATGATGTGGCAAGAATATGGATTGATATAAAACACACATATAAAATTATTTTACCTACAGTAGATTTGAACACGATACGTATATACACATTGACAAATGACGACCTGAATATGAGAATTACCCAAGTCCAGTTTTTGGTCAAATTCAGTTTGACATGGGAAATTGTAGCTTATGCATGGGCTCATCTTATGTATAAATGTGACCCTGCACCTCAAAACAAACAAAAATTCGCCAGACATGAATTTTTAGTTAAGACCATATTCTGAAAGAGCAGACTTTAAGCTTTAAAATGATGTATAACTCAAATCAAATGGACTCGCCTAACCTATCTGAATATTGGAAAGAAAGCACAAACTCAGGAAAAGTGTGAACTGAGAAAAGAGGCTCTGAAGTACAGTGTGCATTCAAGCGCTTAATTTTTACCAAACCGTGCTGGCTGTGCGATGAACGGGACAAAAACCAGGAAGTAAACCACCAGAGTAACAACAATGAAGGGATTATCAGATTAAACTGATATTAAGTATGCATCATTAACACATTCTGTCCATAATTAAAGCTAACTTTCAAAGCAGTGGCACTATCCTTTCAAAAGTTATTACAGTTGAAAGTGAAGAGTGTGGACAAGGTTTTTCAGAAATGAAAAAGGGATTCTAAAGACACACCTAATCACACTATTCTGCCAAAAATGTTCGAGATAAACTGCTAAAAAACGCACTTTCCTGCCCGCTTTATGATACCAAATTTTAGTATACGTAGAAGAAGACCCGCTCTTTCAGAAAATATGAAAAAGTCAAGTTCGGCTAGGTTGACCCATTTCACTTATTTTCAGTCCTCGCGCAAAATAAGTGTGTGCGACTTTATGTTTGTTTTGAGGTGCACGGTCACAAATGATATATGTTAATCCCTCCCCCCCCCCCCCAAGTGCCTGAAATGAATTAGTGAAATCTTATATGAATGTAAGAATGACCCAAGTCCAGGACTTGGGTCATTCTTACGTTCATATTATAGCTCCCCCTTTCATCGCTTCTCTCATCTCATATAGCAGCCTATTATTCATATGTGACCCTGCACCACAAAACAAACAAAAAGTCGCCAGACATGGATTTTTAGTTGCAAGCATATTGTGAAAGAGCACACTTCAAGCTTTAAAATGATGTATAACTCAAATCAAATGGACTCGTCTAACCTATCTAAATATTGGAAAGAAAGCACACACTCCGGAAAAATGTGAACTGAGAAAAAAGGCTCTCAATGACATGGTCTATTCAAGCGTTTAATTTTCACCAAGCCGTGCTACCTGTGCAATCAATGGGACAAAAACAGATTTGAAACCACCGGTTTAACCAAAATGAAGTGATTATCAGATTAAGCTGAAATTGGGCATGTTCTATTTACACATTCTGTCTGTAATAAATGCCAACTTTCAAAGCAGTAGTATCATCCTTTCTAAAGTTATTAGAGTTGAAAGTGAAGAGTGTGTTCATGTTTTTGTTTTTGTTTTTGTTTTTTTTTAAGAAACGAAAGGGGGACGCTAAAGACACGACTAATCAAACTGTTTTTTTAAGTGTTCAAGATTAACTGCTAAAAACAAACTTTCCTGTTCATTTTACGATCCCAAATTTTAGTATAATGTAGAAGAAAACTTGCTCTTTCAGAAAATATATAAAAGTCAAGATTGACCAAGTTGGCCCTTTTCAGCAATTTTTTACCTCACACAAATGCAGTGCGTGCGACTTTTTGTTCGTTTTGTGGTGCACGGTCACATAATAGATTCAAAGAACGACCCAAGTCCATCACACAAAATGGCCTCTTCACAATTAATGCAAATGTTAATTGTTATAGTAATATAAGTTCTAATTTGTATACACAATGTTGCCTTCCCATCACAGTTACACAGAATATTATTGGACAAATGAAAAAGAAATTGAAGGTATTTATGTTTTTGTTTTTTTTTTAGTTTACTCGAAATGGCCTTCCATGGACTTAGGTCGTTTTTTTTTTTTTTTTATTCAGATACTAAAATAATTCAAATGGAGAAGATTTATTTCTGTGTCCAAATTCATTTCAAAGTCACAAACTCCATCGGATAAACCATATTAGGAGTTGCGTTGCTTTAGCAATAACCAGAAACGAAACAATACATCATAGCAAAAAATAAACAATTTACGATTGGGGTCTACACCTACACGACATATGATGTTTTGATTGATTTTTGTTTGCTTATGTTAGAAAAGTAATGAAGGAAAGAAAATATCTTAATTATTATATCATCACCTCAATACATCTGCATTACACTATCATCAATATCATCAATGTGTCATGCATAAAATCTAAAGAACAAGATTTTCATCGGAGTACTTTTTTTATATTGAACACAAATTGGACGCATTTTTAAGGCTCCCTTTTATGGATATCCGAACAAAAATAGGTTGAAATGAAATACCCTTGCATCTAATGCTGATGAGGCGAAGGCAACAAAAAAGCTGTCTGTCATGATGACAGAGTTCAGCTCCAGAGACTGAAGGTTTGGCATGGCACAGATGCTCTTGCCATAGTCATGTGACGCTGCATCCGAAAGGCTAGGTCCTCCATGGTGTATTATTGATTGGAGCTTTGCAGGAACGTAGGAAGATGAAAAGTTATATGAAAAACTTTGGTAAGACTAGGGCGTTTTAAGAAGAATAACTTATTCTCTTTACTGTTGTCCAGTTTATGTTAACATGATAGTACAAGGTTGGTGTGTAAACCTTCCAAAATATACTTGTTCGTAGTCATCTAACTACTTTGGGCAAAGAAAGAAGTAATTTTGGCAAACTCGTCTTTCCCTCATCCTCTTCACATTCAAGTCTTAACTCTTAAAGCGGAGTTGTGAAAATATTTAACTTGTTTTTCTGCCTTTGTGGAATTATAATACCACATAAACTATAAGTGAGATACAACATTGACTGCATATTTTTGTTTTCGTCTTATCAGAGACATTAGACATGCAGCATTGTATTCCTTGTAGCTGTAAAGTCTGAAGGTATGGCATGGTACATAATACTCTTGGCGTAGGCTTCTGATGCAGCAGCCGAAACGTCAGGACCTCAAGTGTGACTTACCAATTTCAGCTTTGCAGCACAGTACGAATTTGAAAAGTTAAGTTAAATGGTGTGGGGAGGCTATGTTTTAAGAGGAAATAATAACTTATTCTTCCCTAGACCCAGCCCCCTTAACCCTAACTGCACTGGGGGGGGGGGGGGCGCCTCGGAGCCCCCCCCCCCCCCTCCCCTCGACATTTCGCACGATTACTCTGCAACACGCAATGCTCTCGCCGCGATGCTCCATGAATTTTTTCTTTTGAGTTTCCCGCACAGTTTGACACCAAATTTGTGACGCCCGGGGGTACGGTTCTGAAGTTACATGACTTTTTCTACATGCACGTGAGGCTAAAAAATGTGATTTTGTGTACAAAGTCAATGCAAATTGAGTTTTTTCACATGGTTCATATAAACATGCTTATTTTTACTCTCAATGGCTAAAATTAGTTTGTTTTAGGAGTATTAGGCTTCAAAAAGTGTTTGTGACAAATTTTGTTACAAAAAACAACAAAAACAAAAGGTCGAAAAAACAAAGAAATACATAAGAAATTCATGAAACAGTAAAATAAATAAAAAATTGATTTGGATACCGATTTTTTTTTTTCAATTACATTTGCTAAGAATGCCACAAAGAATAATTATACCAAAAATGAGCACTTTTGGAGCTTTATTTACTGATTTAGATGAAAGATTCTGATTTCTCGCATAAATTATCATAATTAATCAAAATAAAATAAAAGAAGACTATTTTCTAAAATTTAAAAACACGATCTTGTAGATTACATCGCACACTACCATTGTGCAAAGTTCCGCGGCGATCGCGCAATCCACGGTCGAGATCTTAGGGGAGGGGGGCCCTTGAAGCCCCCCCCCCCCCAGTCTTTTAAGCTACCAAAATAGCCCAGTCTTTTTAGGGTTAAAAAGGCCAAAAGCAACAACAAAATGTGAACATACATCATGCTACCAAGATGGATATTCAATTTGTGAAGTCTTACTTAGAAGCCTTCACATATTAAATATTCTTCTTCTTAAAATCATTCTTAGAGCAATATGTGACCCTGCACCAAAAACAAAACAAAACAAAACAAAACAAAACATAAAGTCGCCAGACATGAATTTTTAGTTAAGAGCATATTCTGGAAGAGCAAACTTTAAGCTTTAAAATGATGTATAACTCAAATCACATGGACTCTCCTAACCTATCTAAATATTGGAAAGAAAGCACACACTTCAGAAAAGTGTGTACTGAGAAAAGAGGCTCTAAAGCACAGGGTCTATTCAAGCGTTTAATCTTCACCATTTCGTGCTACCTGTGCAATCAATAGGACGAAAAACAGGATGAAAACCACCGGTTTAACCACAATGAAGGGATTATTAGATTAAGCTGAAATTACGCATGTTCTATTAACATATTCTGTCTATATTAAATGCCAACTTTCAAAGCAGTGGCATCATCCTTTCTAAAGCTATTAGAGTTGAAAGTGAAGAGTGTGTACAGGGTTTTTTTTTTTAAGCAATAAAGGAGGAACTCTAAAGACACACCTAATCACACTATTAAAAAAGGTGTTCTAGATAAACTGCTAAAAACACAATTCGCTGTTCATTTTGTGATACCAAATGTTAGCATAATGTAGGAGAATACTTGAAGAGTTTTTTTGCAAAAACCGATAAGTCCATATTTGTCAAATGGAGATATTTGCGATTAAAGGTCAAGAAAAATAAAGGGAATATTTGAAAATGTTTGCTTCTTTTGACCATAACTTCAAAAATGTACCTTTGTATCAGTGTAGTGACCAATATATCATTCAAAAGGTATCATTTTGTACTTTATGTACTTCAAAATGTTAAAAAATGGACTTATCGGTTTTTGCAAACAAACTCTTCACTTGCTCTTTCAGAAAATATAAAAAAGTCAAGATTGACCAAATTGACCCTTTTCAACTATTTTCAGTCGTCACACAAATTCAGTGCGTGCGACTTTTTGTTCATTTTGTGATGCATGGTCACATATAAACCTGTCCCTACAAAATGGAATGCTTGCTTCTCGGACTAATTACCCAAACTGTAATTGTGATAATCATTCAAAATAAAAAGACAATTCAATACATAAGAATATTCAAAGGTAATAGAGTACATTAATTATGGAAGGATACGGATTATTCAATGAAATGAAAATCCCATGACATTATATATTTTTTCGCTTCATGCGCATGACCTTCAGTAATATTAGTGTATATCGATGTGATGGTTCCTATCCCTTAGAGAAACCTTCTTTGGTTTTAGGGTGAAAGCTCGGTTGTCTAATGGACACGACGCCTGCCTATCAATCGTGAGGTCGTTGGTACGAATAGCATCCGAGAATGTTTGCTCAAGATTTTAGTCATGACTTTCCTCTAAAACGCTGATCAATATTTGTACTTTTTTATGGCGATGAAGGACAACTAGTCAATAAGTTGCAGAAACATATTGACCCTTTTGAACTACTTTGATATTACGTTCATGTTGTATGACTACCTTGTATGTTCCTTTCTCACAGATAAACTGGATATGAACGTTACTCTTCGTTAAAACGAAATGAACCTTAATAAAAAAAATACCCTTGCTTCTGATGCTGATGCGGCGAGGGCGGAAAAGAACTCGTCTGCTATCTTGACATCATGTAGCTCCAGAGTCTTAAGGTTTGGCAAGGTGCAGATACACGTGGCGTAGGCTTGTGATGCATCAGCCGAGATGTCAGGTCCTCCAGTGTGACTTAGCAATTTCAGCTATGCAGCACAGTAGAAAGTTGAAAAATAATTTGAAATGCATGTTGGGAGACTATGTTGTGGGAGAAAAAATAAATCATTTTCCCCTCAACCCAGCCCCCCCCCCCACACACACTTAAAAAACACAACAAAAGCAACAACGACAGTATATGCATATACATATTGCGACGAGAAGAAGAGTATCCACTATGTGAGGGCTTACTAGGAATCCTTCACATATTAAATACTCTTGTTCTTAAAACCGTTCTAGAGCAGTATAGTCCCATTCCTACAAAATGGAAAGCTTGGTTCTCGGGATCATTACCCAAACTGTCAATGTGGTAATCATTCAAATCAAAAGACAATTCAGCACATATGAATATTCAAAGGTGATAAGATACAGGAATAATGGATGGATCCTAATTACTACGGTATCAGGAATGTATGCCCGAATTTAAATGAGAATCCCATGAAAAAAAAAAAAAAAAATATGAAGAGCTTGCTTCCAAAGGCGCTAAATCCAATTTTTATCGAACTCCATCTTTCGCATGACTCGAACAGATCTGTCTCATGTGCATGTGAGGCACTAAAAATTTTATCAAAATTGCTTCAGGAAATATGAAAAAAATCAAACATGAAATTCACGCTTTCAACCAAAAGGCGCTAAATCCAGTTTTTTATTTCAACCAAAAGGCGCTATATCCAATTTCTCTATTCCGGTCTCTGATTGGTCAAAGCACGCCAGCTAGGGGTGCCCTGACCAATGAGAACATGCAACACGTACTATTACATGCAACAATACTGCACTACATAGTTCAATGGCAATCCTTCACTCGACGAACCAGGGCATAATGGACTGCTTGGAGGGGGAAAAAGAAGGAAAAAGGAAGGGGAAAAGAGGGGAAGAAGGGGGAAGGGAGGGGAAAAAAACAACAACAAGGATTTCCAGAAAATATATTGAAAAATACTTAGTTTTCTGTATATAATCATTCAATTTTGGGATCTTTGACCTTTGTAATAGTCAGGTCAACTTGATACTTACAAATGCTGACTAGACTTGCACCCTAGAGTGAGAAAAAATGGCAACATAATTCAGGATCCTACTTCAGAGCTTTTAAATCTTAACTAATATTACGGCATCTTCCACGCAAAAAACAAGTTTGTTTTTGTGGAAAACAAATGAACATCTACACACACATAACTCGGGATGACAATTTAGACAAACACAAAGCGATGTATCGTCCTCGCCCACATATTACACTCTGTATTTAAAATGTTTTTTTTTTATGTATTTGTTCTAGAGTTTTACTTCTGACCTTTTACGTTGTTCAGTTTAACCAAGTACTTGCCAGGTATCTATTTTTAGCAGATATACCCATGTTTGAGTTTTGTAGACTTATAGCACAAAGTTGTGGAAATTCGTTATTGAGAGCAAACAATATAATATGACACTAAATCAGAAAGAGTTCATTGATCATTTGACCTTTGCCTTCCTAGATTGTCTACCAATATTCAAACTTGAACAGAGTCTTCAGGTGATGTGCATGTGGTGTTATAGTGTGGCTATCATAGCTCTCAATATGGAAAGTTATTGAGAGCACACCACACTGTGTCCTGTATTGTTTCAAGTGCTTAATAAGTTAAGTTCACTGACCATTAATTCCATTAATTTGACCTCTGCATTTGTTGGACTTTACTCATATACGACCTTGACTGGCATTTTTCAGTTATTTAGACTATTTTGTGAGTTTGGTGGTCATAGCTCAAATCTGAAAGAAAAATATTGATGAGTACACCTCAATAATAATAATAATAATGATATGATATTGATAACAATAATAATAATTTGACAAATTTGTATAGTGCACCTACTATGTAAATACATGTATACTCTACTGTGTTGTGATGTAACAGAGCTCCTGATATTGTTACTCATTAGACACACAAAAAACAAATAGCAAATTAATCAAAGGCTTCTGGTAAAAGGTAAGTCTTCAACAAAGATTTGAACACAGCAAGTGACGGGGCCTTCCTCATTTACTCAGGTACATATCATCTAGTATATGAATATAAGAACGACCCAAGTCCAATTTTTGGCCAAATTGAGTTTGACATGGGAAATTGTAGCTTATGCATGGACTCATCTTGTGTATAAATGATAAATCCTAATCACCCCCGGAAGTGCCTGAAATAAATGAGTTAAATCTTATATGAATGTAAACATGAAGGACTTGGGTTGTTCTTACATTCATATTATAGCGCCCTCTCTCGTCCTTCTCTCATCTCTATAGCAGAATATCATGTATATGAATCAAAGAACGACCCAAGTCCATATGAATCAAAGAACGACCCAAGTCCATCACACAAAATGGCCTCTCCACAATTAATGTAAATGTTAATTGTCATAATGATATATGTTCTAAATTGTATATACAATGTTGCCTTCCCATCACAGTTAAATAGAATATTATTAGACAAATAAAAAAAAAATATGAAGTTTTTTAAAGTTTACTTGAAATGGTCATCCATGGACTTGGGTCGTTCTTACATTCATATACTCAATTCATTCCAAAGTTATGGAGCAGGACAGCTAAAGGCACAATCCCCCAAAGTTACTTTATTTTTGAAGTGAGGTAGCTTTAGAAGCAAGTTACAACTTCTGTGTAATTCGTAAATTATGTGAATATGAATATGATTTTATTAATATAAATTCTGATAAACAACCAGGTGCTTGACTATGCAGTACTTTATAAATAACAAAATCTTAAATGCAATTATCTGCCTTACTGGCAACCCATGTAACTTCAATACTGTGAGAACTGTGCCTATGAGGAAAAATTCTTCAACCATCTGACATTTGAACTTGTTCGACGTTCACAACCACATTTTGAACTTGATTGGTATCTTTAGGTCATGCAACTGTGATGAGTTTGGTAGTGAAAGCTAAGATCTGTAGAAAGTTATAAAATATGCATCAATATTATGAGAATAGTGGTTATCAGGGCTAGTTCACTGACACATTGACCTTTGACCTTGTTAGACATCACTCATATTTGAACTTGATTGGCATATTTAGGTATTCTGCTGTTGTGTGAGATGATGGTAATACCTCAAAGTTGTGGAAAATTGGAGGAGGATTGAGTGGTAGAAGGCTTAATGGTGCAACACTTCTTCTAGAAAAGGGCCTACCTTAGCTGGGTAGGCCCTTTTCAGGGCCAAACACATAGTCTTGAAAATATATGTGGTGCACCGTTAAGCCTTCTACCATCCAATGTTTTACCGCCACAAAAACATTCAAAGATTCCATGGAAAGAGTACATCAAATTGTTGATGCCACCACTGACAGAAAAGTGATGTTTATCCCTCGTTTTTGATATATGGGAGAGACCAAAACTTTACAATCAACATAATTATACACATGAACTTACTTGTAAAACATATAAAATGAAAATAAAAGAGAGGAAAACAAATTCACACCTTCATGTAACATGGTCTGAACCAAAAGGTTCATATTCTCTTTATTCAAATGTATGATCTTCATTAAAAATGAATTTGGCAAGATTCATCAAGAAGTTACATGGCATTTTGCGCACACACAATGAATACCTGGTGTGTTTCCAGATGCAACTGTCAAGTACACCATGCTTTGGCTACATATGCTGTCACAGAAAATCACTCATTTCCTGTGGCATATATCACATACATATTTAACTGGAAGTGTTTCCTAAATGAGCTGGGTAAGTATGTAATGCCTCTATCAATTATCATAATAAGTCACCAAAATCATTCAACATATTATACATTGTTATTTGGTACACTGACAATACAGCTGTATATGCTGGACATATTTCCTGAGGCAACTGGCAAATATGCAACTACAGGTACAAAGAATTGGTAGCCTAAACACTTTCATGATATAATCATAAAACATTATGAAAACTGACACATATATGTCTTAAAGGGATGGCTAGTAACTGATCAGTGGGAATGCTGGGGGATGTTTGTTCCAATCCTTGTGGGATTCATTCAAGTGTACATTATATAGATCTATTGTTGTGTGAAATTATTTGCTCCAGAATGGTCTCGTATTCAAGTAATGCTTCCAGGTCAGCATGACTGTGCAGTGACGGAGTCGTCGTTAACGATCACCGGTCATTGTACAGGCATGCTGACCTGAAAAAAAAAAAAAAAAAAAAAAAAAACTGAACTGCACATTACTTGAATATGAGACCATTCTGAAGCAAATAATTTTCACACACATATGATATACTCTAAAATGAATCCCACAAGGATTGGAACAATCACCCCCCCCCCAGCATTTCCACTGATTCCTAGTGATCAGTTACTAGCCACCCCCTTTAAAAAGTTTCATGATAAGTTCATAATGTGACATTCGATTATTTTCCCTTGACCTTTCACCCCATGGCCAAAATCTTTCCTTACAGAATCATTGGGCAGTGAGTTATGTGTATTCTTGTGCCTAGACTTGTTATTGATCGCCAGGGAATAGAGAAAAAAGAGTAATCAAATATAATAGAATTTTAGCCTCTGAATCTGACCTTTCTCCCTTGACCTTTCACTTAATGTCGCCCAAATCCCAAAGAATGCTGCCAGGCAGTACATGCATATCCACTAAATATCATGATGATATCTTGAGCCATTTCTGAGATATGAGAAAAATAGAAATTTAGCATTTTCATTTGACTTTTGACCTCTGATCCCATAGCCCAGAATTTTACCGGAGCAACTTTATCAGGTAATAAGTATACAGAAAAATTGTAAGAAATTGACCATGACCATTGACCTTGAAGATGTGCAACCTAAATTTGAGAGGCGCAACTTCTACACACCGTTTGTGCCAAGTTTCATTTGGATACCTCAAATGGTTCTTAAAGGGAACCAACCTCAAAGAGAATTGTGGACTGAGTAAATGATTATTCCCTTGTTTTCTGAAAGCGGTTAGTCAAGAGCCCTTTCATTATGCTGGAAAAGTGATTTTTTTTTGTGGAATTTCTTTCATATCTTTTAAATTGTTGTCCACACATACGTCATAACCTCTAGCCTCCTTATCCAGCGGTTCCAACACCAAAACTTTAAAAATTCAAAAAATTTGCATAGCTCGTCCAATTTTCCTCAAACTTTCACTAATGTGTTCTACTAATGTTGCTGCTATCACTCAAATCACATTGCTCTTTGGGTTGGGTTCTCTTTAACCCTATTTTAACTGGGCTATTTGAGACCAAGTTTTTACGGGGGGGGGGTCAATTTGACCCCCCCCCCTTCAGATCTCGGCCGCTGATCGCGCGATCGCCGCAAAATTTTGCCTGAACATAGAGCCGGATGTCAACTACAAGATTACATGGCATACAATAGAAGAATTTTGATTTTCTGTTTTTAGTAAATTAATTATGCAAATTTATGCATGAAATCATATTTTCACGTTTAACTCCATTAAAAAGACTGAAGGATTGCTAGACTTTTGTGTCTCAGTTTCTCAAGACACATCAAACAATTTTCTTGTACAAACATAGCACAATCAACATCAGTTTCTTTTGTTTTTTATTGCTTTGTTAATTTGTTATGTATTTCACTGTTTTTTCGACCTTTTGTTTTCTATTTTTTTTTCTTTGTCAAAATTTGTTGCAGGCACTTTTTCAAACTTGTCCTCATTAGAATTAATTGATTTCAATGGTTAAAAGTTGAATTAACCTAATTTATATCAATTTAACCAAAAAACACAATTTAGATTGGATTTACACACGATATCACGAATTTGAGCTGTTTTGGGGTTAAAGGGATAGTACAGTATTGGTGGATATGAGAATTGGGCTTTTAACTTTTTGCGAGATACCAAGAAAACACGTATGATATTGTACAGAGTATACCATTTTAAGACGAATTCAAAGTTTATTTGATGAAAATTGGGTTTGGAATGACTGAAACATCCAAAAACAAGGTAAAACAAAGCAATCGTAATAAAGTGTGGGTCCCACACTTTATTAGAATCGCTCTTTTTTGGATATCTCAGCCATTTCAAAACTAATTTTCATCAAATAAACGTTGAGTTCCACATAGAATTACATGCTTTCATATTTCATTATAAGAAGTTTCTCATTATCTCACTGAAAAATGTTAGAAACCTGAAATTAGGTCTCAACCAAAACTATACGACCCCTTTAACATGCACATATATGCAAAACATTACGTAACTTCAGAACGGTGTACCCGGACGTCAAAAATTTGGTCTGAAAATATGCAAAGCTTCAATGAAACGACGTGGCAAAATCTTCGCGCGTTGCGGAATCGTGGCGCGAAATGTGGGGGGGGGGGGTCAATTTGACCCCCCCCCACCAATCAAAATAGGGTTAAGTTATGCTGTCCACAAAACTGATTACGGACTGATGGAAGGAGGGATGGACAACCCCAAAACAATATGTCTCTGGTTACAATTCGTGGTGGAGGCATGATAAAAAACAAAACAACAACAAAATGATTACAATATTTTTATCAACCAAATTTACCAAAAATATGCCTTTTGTGCAGTTTTTTAAAGTGTTTTTTTCAGGAAATGCTGACATTATGCATACATCAGAATAAGTTTTTTTTTTCTATAAAAAACAAAAACAAAAACACCTAACTTTACAGCTTTGTATACTGAATTGCAAGGGGGGGGGGCTGGGAGAGCTCTGCTCTCTTGAAGACATCTGCAAATATTCATTACAGACAAATAACCCAACCAAATTAAAGTGTTAAGGATATATCAGTCCTTACATTCTGAGTGAAATTATGTGACCTTTTCACACACTAGACCATGTACCGTATTTTTGAGTTGGCATGATGTCCTGATGGAAAAACCCATGTCTTTGCTGGTAATGAATATTATTGCTTAAAATTATGATAAAAGTTTAGTACCTTTAAAGATATCATGAGCCATTGTCAACTTTCACAAGGTTTCATTTTCTCAGGTTAATGATATTAATCATGAAAGATTACTGCCAGTTCATGCAAGTGTGCTAAAACAAGTTTGAACAGACAACCCAAAACATTTTAAGATGAGGGTATCATGACAACAAGTCACTGTCATATAAGATGTAGTTATGCAAATATTCTGTGATACACAACTCACATTTCAGCCTTCCTAATCCAAGGGTGGGGGTGGGGCTTATTTGTCCCCCTCATCAGATCTTGACCTCCAATCGCCCGACCATGGGGAAAATAGGGGAGAGGGTTGTTTGGGCTCCATCGATCAAACTATCGCGGCGAAAATTGCCAGGCATGTTGCCTATAGCATAATCTCCAAGCATGAAGAGGTATTTTTTCCAAAACATTTTGTTTTCTAGTAATTATGCTCATTACGCTAGTTACATACAATAATTCTTTGTATCGAGATTGTCATTGGTAACTCAAAGTGGCTCTTGGTGTCCATGTATCGTCCACCAAATGCAGCAGCTGATACATGGGAAGCTTTGCAAGAATGCATTGACAATGTCCAAAGAGTATCATCAGATTTCTCAGGTATCCTACTTGTTGGTGACCTTAATGTGGATTTGCTGAATCGACACTCACCTGATTCCACTCGTCTGCTGTCCATACTTAACACATTGGATGCTTCTCAACTCGTTAGTTCTATTACTCGGCCTTCACGCGACGATCCTATGTCTGGAACGTTGATTGATCATCTCTTTACCAACCGCCCTGATGTCTTTCTGCAAGCAGATGTATATCCAAATCCGGTTCCGAGTGACCATCATGGTGTCTTCTTTGAAATAAAGTCTACAAAGATGTTTTCGACTAATCCTGTAATTCGTGAGTTCATGCTTTTCAACAAAGGGGACTTTTCTCATCTAAATCGCCTACTGCAGCTCGTCCCATGGAGTCTATATCTGGACCCTGATGACACCAATGCATCCTGGGAAGGATTTTTAGACATCTTTGACGCCGCTGTTAGGGATGCAATTCCCAGAACCAAGAAACGCTCTACCAGATTCAGACCTTGGATTACTAGAGAGATCAAACATATGATCAACAGGAAACGCAAGCTGTTCAGAAGAGCTAGGAGGACTGAGCTCTCGAGTGACTGGTCTGCGTTTCGTGCAATTCGCAACCAGGTGAAATACCACACCAGAGCGTCATATTGGCACTACGTCAACAATATGTTCTCTCTCCCTGACAACCGTAAACGGTTCTTTGCATTTGTCAGGGAAAGGAAAAGACACTCTCCTCCTCCGGTTCTTGTAGTTGACGACCATGTGATCAGGAACCCAGCTGATATTGCAAATGGGTATCTTGCCACTTTTCAAAGATACTTTACTGGAGGCCACGAGGTACCCGCTGAACCTCCAAAGTGCCAGTTTCCCATAAGTTCCATGGAATCACTTGACATATCTGTAGCGGATGTCTACCGGAAACTGCTCACTCTCAAAGCCAAAAAAGTTCCAGGGCCTGATAGGCTCTCGCCAGTCCTACTCAAGGAAACAGCTCCAGTATCAACTCATATTTTGCAGCGGATCTTCTCCATTTCTCTTTCGACTGGTTCTGTTCCAACATCCTGGAAGCGATCAAATATCATACCAGTGTTTAAGACAGGCAACAAATCTGACCCGTCCAACTATCGACCGGTTGCTCTTACCTCAATAGCTAGTAAGATCATGGAGTCTTTGGTGGCCAGAGCTATAGAGGACCATCTCGCTTTAAACTGTCCGATTACAACTGTCCAACACGGATTCAGGAGGGGGAAATCGTGTATTACCCAATTACTGCACTTGACGAACGACTGGCTTCACTCCTTGGAGGGCCCACATGCCTCACCTGTAGATGTTCTGTTCCTCGATTTTTCCCGTGCTTTTGACAAGATGCCTCACGATATTCTCTTACATAAGCTCTCCACTCAGTACAATATCACCGGAAAGCTCTGGCACTGGGCAAAAGATTTCCTCTGCGGACGTGAGCTGCGAGTTTTGTATAGAGGTGTCCATTCTGACTGGTCTCCTGTACCGTCCGGGATCCCCCAAGGAAGTGTTATTGGGCCCCTGTTTTTCAACATGTTCATTAACGATCTTCCTGCCATTGCTTCATCAAAAGTTGCCCTCTTCGCCGATGATACGGTGTTATATCGACCAATTCAATCTGCCAGGGATGTCGAGGATCTGCAACTTGACCTGAATGACGTGTCATGCTGGTGTACCCGCAACCGTATGGAAATCAATGTCAAGAAAACAAAAGTCATGCGAATCGCTGGAGCAAGGAAAACGAATGTTGCCTTACCTTCGTATTTCATACAGGGAGTCCCAATCGATGTTGCTTCTGAAGTTAAATATCTTGGTGTGGTGATCAATCATAGGTTGTCGTGGGAAAGCCATGTTAATTACATAATTTCTCGCGCCAATAGATTGTTGGGCCTGATTAATTCCATGTCTTCCGGCCTTACATCATCAGCCAGTTTTACCCTGTACAAATCGCTCGTTCTGCCAATCTTGGAGTATGGCTTACCTGCATGGATGCCCTACAATCGGAACTTGTGTGACCGACTTGAGGGCGTCCAACGCCGTGCAACCCGAATGATTCTGAAGCAGCGTAGACAACAAATGCCTTACTCTGAGCGTCTACGTACCTTAAACTGGTCCACATTGGAGTCCCGCCGCACATACCTCCTACTGAGCTTCATCGCCAAAGCCTTGCATCGTCTCATATTGTGTGACGACATCGTGTCTACTATTAAAGTTGTTACTCGACGCCCATATGATGTACGTTTCCAGCATCTGAAAGCTCGCACACAAAGACTTTCAAAGACAGCCATGCACCTTTTTCCCATTTTATGGGATCAGCTGCCCACGGACTTGCGCACAGATTTTGTGCTTGTGAACTTTCCAAACTGGCAACAAAGACTGAAATCACATGTCTCTTCCTTTGATTAGACTATAATATTTGTATATCCAAAGTATGTATTTTTTGTTTGTTTGTAAGGTATCAAATATGGCTCATGTTACCACATCGTGACTATACTATTTGCCTGTACAAAATTGATCTTTCGTCATTGTTACAAAATGTGTAGCCATGTTAACAGCATATTTTGAATGAAAATCATAATGTTATTGTGAATTTATTTAACTCCCTCAGCATTTGAGCAATTTCATTTAAATTTTGGCACATGTGACAGCTATGAAATATATCGTGTAGTTGTGCAAATTTCATTTTCCCCCATATTTTTTATCTTCATATCAAACATTGTGTTGCCATGGTAACAACATTCCTTAATGAAAATCATTGTTTATTCCAATACCTTACTCGGGTTATGAGCACTTGAATTGAGATAATACATGGCACACGTGACTACATGCTTTATTAGTGAGCAGAGTGTACATTTTGTCCAATGTTGAGCGGTACATTGCCATGGTATTCTCTTTTTTTTTCTCCAATAGAAAACATGCAGATGATCATTACTGGTTGAGCTGTCTCCATGGGTGTTGGGTAGGGGTGTTACTCACGTTGAGAGATAGTTTTAGTTATCTATGAATTTATTATTTTTCTCTCTATCTCTCGCTCTTTTTCTCTCTCTCTCTCTCTCTCTCTCTCGCAGTTTTGTTTTGATATCTGTCCAAATATAATGAAGTTAAAATGAAATGTTGTAAGGGAATATAGTTTACATGGAAATTTCAAATTCATACATTGTTCATTAACTGTATGCATTTTTACACGCAGTATAGGTTTTGATGCCGGTAGTCATTTAAGAGATGACATACATATATGCAATGTATCATTTTTTTTTTCTTAGTAGTATTTTATTTAGAAAATGACCTCTGATATCTGAATGGAATAAGAAAGATTGGTAGGTTCACATATCTCAAATTGACACTTACAAAGAAACAGTTGTTTTGTTTTTGTTTTTTATGTATGCCTGTTGATGAAATTTGTATTTTTTATATTGTAAACTGACTGTTTTGAGTGCACCAGGTGGGTTGGGGAGGATGGCCTGAGGGCCTAAGTCATTTAGTTGGCTCTTTCCAGACCCGGGCTACCCAACCTGGTGCCCCCTTACCTCTCCAATGTACAATTTTCTGATTTCGAAAAATGTATTTGTGATTGAAAGCCAAATAAAATAATAATAATAATAATAATAGTGTGTATCAGATTTTAAGCTCTAAACTTTTACATGAATTCTAAATGGGCAACTTTTTATTTTAACTTTCTATATAGTAAGTATTAACAAATATACTTGAAAAATTGCAGTGTCAAAATAAATCTTCAGCAAGAGGTACAGATTCTTCAACTGGGGGCACAGATTCTTCATCAGTGGGTTCATACTCTTCCTCAGGGGGCTGAGATACTGTGGCAGGGGGCCGTGTCTTTCCTGCATGACAAAACAAACAATGCACAATATTTTCACAGACACATATTTCAATATCTCTTGTGCATCACACACAGCTGACAAGTAGAAAAAAATACAACCTATTTTGTTCACTATTCTTAGACTTATACAATGCCATGTCTGGGAAATCATTGGTTATCAACATTACAATTCAGCATCATTCAAAGAATCTGGTCAACACTAATTCACATAGTTCTTAGAAGTACAGTTCAGTTTATCACTTGTATGATGAGCATGTGACCTTAGTTTAAAATGAATGATGCATCAATTGTCTTCCATAAGTCTTACGATAAATTTGTGTAGCTGTTAGAAAATACACATATGTTAACATTGTCCCACAATTCTACAAGCATTTCGAGCATGTATTCATTTACGATGGAGGAAATAAATCTGGAATTTGGATACGTTTCACTTAACTTTGTACATAATTTATCAGCCAATAGACAATCATCAATTATGATATTAACCATACATTGTTGAATGTCTTGGGAGAGGTGGCAAAGATTGTGTTGTTGCGTGCTGTTCAATGTCTTGAGTTAGCGTCTCTTCTACACCATACATTCTGCCACACATCTGGCAAGACACCTGTGCATGGTAGAGTCATGATGCTCTGCAAAGTCTTGAGCAGGTAATGGAAGCTAAATTTTGCTGAATAAATAGCTTAAATTAGCCTCAATCAATTAGATCAATTCAATAATAATATTATTCCAATTAATGTGAGAGAGGGACTAGACGAGAAACAAAGAACAACATAGGAGATACCAAACAAAAAATTAAATCTAGAGAAGAAACAAACAATGTACAAGGTATGCTGAAATGGAAGTTTGCTTTACACAGAACAGAACATCAATGTTAAACTGTATGTGAAAAGAACTGTGCTGAGAAACATAAGGTTGTAGACCTACTTGTCATACAGAGCTCAGAGAGAACTAGTAGAGGCTAGACTGTAAGACTTTGGGTGACAGATGACTGTCGGCCAGCTTACCATTCTCAACCTGACCCAAGTCAAATTTGAAGTGACAACAATTTGATTTTGTCACAGTAAGGGATCACCATTTGGCTAATTGTATATCTTCCTTTACCTAATCGTTCTTCCTATTTCTGTTAACATTTCCCTTGTTTCATCTTAACCATAATTCTCTTCACCAATGTTCTTCTCTCTGCTGCATTTCTGTTATTAGTGATAACATTTCCCTTTAACTACTGTTCTTAATCTGTTCGGTAGTTTCTCCAGCCAGGGTCCCAAACCCAGCTCTCCTCCCCTGTCGTTATTATAATGAGACAAAGGACAGAATGTAACATTCATCAATCAACCACACTTAATCTAGACTATTAGATTTCGGTGACGTATACATTCTCTATTAGTAACGATACTTGTCATATACCGGTACAGAGAGAACTGGTTGAGGCTAGAGTGTATGACTTGGTGCGCCATGCTAGATGACAATCAGCCAGCTCGTCACCCTTGTCCTGACCTCAGTCAAATTAGTAGTGACAATTTGTTGTTGTTACTGCCACATGACCAAAATTGGTAGACCCATTATCTGCTTTACTTCACCTACTCCAAAATTCCCTTTACAGTGACAGCATGCCATAAAAGCCTTGGCCATAGACACGCTGCATTTACATCACAACGCAGTGAACACTGCACTGGCACTGGTCTAACGGTCCCAGAACATAAGTAGGCCCTAATAACCACTGTTGGACCAGCAAATTTTGAGGGATTGTTAAATTTCTGGTCTGACATGACAGGTAAAGGCTAAATCGTGATATCGGTCCCCTCTCGTTCTGCATGTGTGTTCATTATATAGGGTATGAGCAAAGTCTACAAGAAAGAGGTCCCCGGCTTTGACAAAATGAATGGCAGTGATTGGAGTGGGGACCTAGTTCTCGATAATGCTCACGTAAAACAACAAGTACAACATTGTCAAGGCCAACTGAAAAACAAGACAAAACAAAAGTAGACCCCTGTGCTACAGAACAAGTTATGGGACCAGAATAGGGAAAATGCATGGCCATCGCATGCCCATGGGTTATTGTCATTGTAAAGTGTGCAGTGCCCTAGCTGTGTTACACGTACAGTTACCATGGTTACTCTAGATCTGGTAAACACGCAGCAGAAACATAGATCAAAATTTAGAGTTAGCTGGGGAATTGAATGAAATAAACTTCAATAATTATGCTTAGTTACGTAAAACTTGAAGCAACAAGTAAATTTTCGTACCCCAGATTAAACATTTTATCATCAACCTCGAAATGCAATGAGGACAAAACACAATCATATTTCAGTTTCAGTGAATATAACCACAGTAGATTAACTCGATGAAAGACGGAGTGGTTTAGACTCTACAATATCCGATTTGGGAAATAAATTAAGAAATGCAGAAACAAATTAAGAAATGCAGAGACAACCTGCTCGCTGTCATGTGACGTCCAGACATCAGCCAGGCCACGATAACTGTACCGTCTACTGGTAGGACCTACGCAAAACACGTAGCTGTGCACGACAATCAAAGCGTTGACGCGTGCTTGAGAAAGTAAACTCCAACATCAACATTTCCTCACACACACTCTATTATCACCCCGGTATTTCCCCATATAGTTAGTATTCTGAGAGCCTTACTCACCTTTTCCTCGAACTGGCATTCGCAAGAAAAGTAGAGCATCAATCATCAACATCAGACAGAGGTCCGACGGATCCACCTGTCTTACGGTGCACCACCGCTGGGAATCGCCGCCGCGCCGCCGGGCGACGCTCGGCGGCGAGGACCGATGAGAGTTCGGTCCAGGTTTCGAGTCGCGCGCGTGTTTGTTGCGCGAGAGCGACGATACGAGGACTGCATTGGGAATTGTAATTTACATGATTATGCAAATATAGTACTATGATGCAGCCATTCACGGGCGACGGATGTATCCGCATGCGCAGATAAGGCTTTGACACAGGGGCATAAGTTCGGAAACGTTAGGAAAGTGTGAGGAATGTTAGGAAAATGTTAGTAAAGTGTTAGGAAAGCTTTAGGAATGTTAGAAAAGTGTTAGGAAAGTGGGTGCCGTCCAATCACCTCAATCTGCTCGGGAAGAATTTCATGAATTTGAATAATTGAGCAGTATCCATTGCATGCCAAAAGAATCAGAACCACCATGATCACTTGGTGTCGGGCGAAAGCTCGGTGGTCTAGTGGAGATGACACCTGTCCGAAGATCAGAAGGTCATAGATTCAAATTCAATAGATTCAAAGGAGGAGCCCAAACAGCCCTCTCCCCTTTTTCCCCATGGTCGGGCGATTGGAGGTTTAGATTTGATGAGGGGGACAAATAAGCCCCACCCCCACCCTTGGATTAGGAAGGCTTAAATGTGCACAGAATATTTGCATATACATCTTATATGACAGTGACTTGTTGTCACGATACCCTCATCATAAAAGATTTTTGGATGTCCGTTCAAACTTGTTTTAGCACACTTGCATGAACTAGCAGCAATCTTTCATGATTAATATGATTAACCTGAGAAAATGAAGCCTTGTGAAAGTTGACAATGACTCTTGATATCTTTAAAGATACTAAACTTTTATTATAATTTTAAGCAATGTTTTATTATTCATAACCAGCAAACTCATGGGTTTTTCCATCAGGACAACATCATGCCAACTCAAAAATACGGTACATGGTCTAGTGTGTGAAAAGGTCACATAATTTCACTCAGAATGTACGGACTGATATATCCTTAACACTTTAATTTGGTTGGGTTATTTTTCTGAAATGAATATTTGCAGATGATTTCAAGAGAGCAGAGCTCTCCCAGTCCCCTTGCAATTCAGTATACAAAGCTGTAAGGTTGGGTGTTTTTGTTTTTGTTCTTATGCTAATGTATGCATAATGTCACCATTTGCTGAAAAAACACTTTAAAAAACTGCATAAAAGGCATATTTTTGGTAAATTTGATGAATAATTGTAATCATTTGTTTGTTTTTTTTTTTAATCGTGCCTCCACAACGAATTGTAACCAGAGACATATTGTTTTGGGGTTGTCCATCCATCCTTCCATTAGTCCGTAATCAATTTTGTGGACAGCATAACTTAACCCTATTTTAATTGGTTGGGAGGGGGGGGGGTCAAATTGACCCACCCTCCCGACATTTCGCGCCACGATTCCGCAACGTGTAAAGATTTTGCAGCATCATTTCATGACCTTTTTTATTAAAGTTTCTCGCATATTTTGAGACCAAATTTGTGACGTCCGGGTACACCGTTCTGAAGTTACGTAATGTTTTGCATATGCATGTCAACCCCAAATAGCTTAAATTCGTGATATTGTGTGTAAATCCAATGCAAATTGTGTTTTTGGTTAAATTGATATAAATTAGATTATTTCGACTTTTAACCATTGGAATCAATCAATTCTAATGAAGACAAGTTTGAAAAAGTGCCTGCAACAAATATTGACAAAGAAAAAAAATAGAAAACAAAAGGTCGAAAAAACAGTGAAATACATAAGAAATTAAAAAACAATAAAAACAAGAGAAACTGATGTTGATTGTGCTATTTTTTTTACAAGAAAATTGTTTGATATGTCTTTAGAAACTGAGACACAAAAATTTAGCAATCCCTCAGTCTTTTTAATGGAGATATAGGTGAAAATATGATTTCATGCATAAATTTGCATGATTAATTTACTAAAAATAGAAAATGAAAATTCTTCTATTGTATAATCATGTAATCTTGTAGTTGACATTCGGCTATATGTTCAGGCAAAATTTTTGCGGCGATCGCGCGATCATCGGTCGAGATTTGAAGGGGGTCAAACTGACACCCCCCCCCCCCCGTAAAAGCTTGGTCTCAAATAGCCCAGTTAAAATAGGGTTCAAGTTCAAGTTCAAGTTCATATTTATTCGTTTTTTCCACAATATACAAACATAAATCTCACTTTCTTAAGTGACAAAAACAATGCATACAATTGTACAGAGAAGACAACAATAATAGGAAAAAAAACTAACAGTAGTGATACATTGCAATAGTTGCTAAGATAACGAAAGTGAAATAGGGTTAAAGGGAACCCAACCCAAAGAGCAATGTGGATTGAGTGATATTAGCAACATTAGTAGAACACATTAGTGAAAGTTTGAGGAAAATTGGACGAGCTATGCAAATTTTTTTTGAATTTTTAAAGTTTTAGTGTTGGAACCGCTTGATAAGGAGGATAGAGTTTATGACGTATGTGTGGACAACAATTTAAAAGATATGAAAGAAATTCCACAAAAATTCACTTTTCCAGCATAATGAAAGGGCTCTTGACTAACCGCTTTCAGAAAACAAGGGAATACTCATTTACTCAGTCCACAATTCTCTTTGAGGTTGGTTCCCTTTAAGAACCATTTGAGGTATCCAAATGAAACTTGGCACAAACAGTGTGTATGAGAGAAGGAAGTACAAGTTGTGCCTCTCAAATTTAGGTTGCATCTGTTCAAGGTCAATGGTCATGGTCAATTTCTTACAATTTTTCTGTATACATATTACCTGATAAAGTTGCTCTGGTAACTGGGCTATGGGATCAGAGGTCAAAGGTCAAATGAAAATGCTAAAATTCTATTTTCCCATTTCTCAGAAATCGCTCAAGGTATCATCATGATATTTAATGGATATGCATGTACTGCCTGGCAGTTATTCGTTGGGATTTGGGCGACATTGAGTGAAAGGTCAAGGGAGAAAGGTAAGGTTCAGAGGCTGAAATTCTATTATATTTGATTACTCTTTTTCTCTATTCCCTGGAGATTAATAACAAGTCTAGGCACAAGAATACACATAACTCACTGCCCAATGATTCTGTAGGGAAAGATTTTGACCATGGGGTCAAAGGTCAAGGGAAAATGTTTAAATGTCACATTACGAACTTATTATGAAACTTTTTAAAGGGGGTGGCTAGTAACTGATCAGTGGGAATCAGTGGGAATGCTGGGGAATGATTGTTCCAATCCTTGTGGGATTCATTTTAGAGTATATCATATGTGTGTGAAAATTATTTGCTTCAGAATGGTCTCATATTCAAGTAATGTGCAGTTCAGTGTTTCCAGGTTAGCATGCCTGTACAATGAAAGGTGATCGTTAACGATCACCCGGTCACTGCACAGTCATGCTAACCTGGAAGCATTACTTGAATATGAGACCATTCTGGAGCAAATAATTTTCACACAACGATAGATCTATATAATGTACTCTTAAATGAATCCCACAAGGATTGGAACAATCATCCCCCAGCATTCCCACTGATCAGTTACTAGCCATCCCCTTTATTAAAGACATATATGTGTCAGCTTCCATAATGTTTTATGATTATATCATGAAAGTGTTAAGGCTACCGATTCTTTGTACACAGTTGCATACTTGCTAGTTGCCTCAGGAAATGCGTCCAGCATATACAGCTGTATTGCCAGTGTACCAAATAACAATGTATAATATGTTGAATGGTTTTGGTGACTTATCATGTTAATTGATAGAGGCATTACATACTTACCCAGCTCATTTAGGAAACACTTCCAGTTAGATATGATATGATACATGCCGCAGGAAATAAGTGACTTTCTGTGACAGCATTACCTATGTAGTGAAAACATGGTGTACTTGACAGTTGCATCTGGAAACACAACAGGTATTCATTGTCTGCGTGCAAAAATGCCATGTAACATCTTGATGAAACTTGCCAAATTCATTTTGATGAAGGTCACAGTTTTGAATAAAGAGAATATGAACTTTTTTGTTCAGATCATGTTAAATGAAGGTATAAATTTGTTTCCGTCTCGTTTATTTGCATTTCATGTGTTTTACGAGTAAGTTCATGTGTATAATCATGTTGATTGTAGTTTTGGTCTCTCCCATATATAAAAAACGAGGCATAAACATCACTTTTCTGTCAGTGGTGGCATCAACAATTTGATGTACTCTTTCCATGAAATCTCTGAAGGTTTTTGTGGCGGTAAAACATTGGATGGTAGAAGGCTTAACGGTGCACCACATATATTTTCAAGACTATGTGTTTGGCCCTGAAAAGGGCCTACCCAGCCCGGGTAGGCCCTTTTCTAGAAGAAGTGTTGCACCATTAAGCCTTCTACCACCAAATCTTCCTCCAATTTTCCACAACTTTGAGGTATTACCATAATCTCACACAACAGCAGCATACTTAAACATGCAATTTAAGTTCAAATATGAGTGATGTTTAACAAGGTCGAAGATCAATGTGTCGGTGAACTAGCCCTGATATGCACTATTCTCATAATATTGATGTATATTCTATAACTTTCTACAGATCTTAGCTTTAACTACCAAACTCATCACAGTTGCATGACCTAAAGATACCAATCAAGTTCAAAATGCGGTTGTCAACGTTGAACAAGTTCAAATGTCAGATGGTTGAAGAATTTTTCCTCATAGGCACAGTTCTGACATTATTGAAGTCACATGTGTTCCCAGTAAGGCAGATGATTACATTTAAGATTTTGTTATTTATAAAACACTGCATAGTCAAGCACCTGGTTGTTTATTAGAATTAATATTAATAAATCATATTCATATTCACATAATTTACGAAGTACACAGAAGTTGTAACTTGCTTCTAAAGCTACCTCACTTCAAAAATAAAGTAACTTTGGGGGATTGTGCCTTTAGCTGTGATGCTCCAATACTTTGGAATGAATTACCTGAGAAAATGAGGAAGGTCCCATCACTTGCTGTCTTCAAATCTTTGTTGGAGACTTACCCTTTTTCAGAAACCTTTGATTAATTTGTTATTTGCTGTTTGTGTGTCCAATGAGTAACAATGTCAGGAGCCCTGTTACATCACAGCACAGTCGAGTATACATGTATTTACATAGTAGGTGCGCTATACAAATTTGTCTTATTATTATTATATCATTATTATTATTATTGAGGTGTACTCATCAATATTTTTCTTTCAGATTTGAGCTATGACCACCAAGCTCACAAAATAGGTAGTCTAAATAACTGAAAAATGCCAGTCAAGGTCGTATATGAGTGAAGTCCAACAAATTCAGAGGTCAAATTAATGGAATTAATTGTCAGTGAACTTTACTTAATAGGCACTTGAAACAATATAAGAACACAGTGTGGAGTACTCTCAATAACTTTCCACATTGAGAGCTATGATAGCCACACTATAACACCACATGCACATCACCTGTTCAAGTTTGAATATTGGTAGACAATCTAGGAAGGTCAAAGGTCAAATGGTCAATGGACTTTCTCTGATTTAGTGTCATATTATATTGTTTGCTCTCAATAACGAATTTCCACAACTTTGAGCTATAGGTCTACAAAACTCAAAAATGGGTATATCTGCTAAAGACAGATGCCTGCCAAGTACTTGGTAAATTGAACAATGTAAAAGGTCAGAAGTGCAACTCTAGAACTAATACATTAAAAAAACATTTAATGACAGAGTGTAATATGTAGGCGAGGAGGATACATTGCTTTGTGTTTGTCTAAATTGTCATACGTGTGCATAGAATACACTGATGTTCATTTGTTTTCCACAAAAAAAAAACTTGTTTTTTTTTTGCGTGGAAGATGCAGTAATATTAAGATTTAAAAGCTCTGAAGTAGGATCCTTAATTGTGTTGCCATTTTCTCTCACTCTAGGGTGTAAGTCTAGTCAGCATTTGTAAGTATTAAATTGACCTGACTATTACAAACGTCAAAGGTCCCAATATTGAATGATTATAAACAGGAAACCAAGTATTTTTCAGTATATTTTCTAGAAATCCGTGTTTTTCTCTCCCCTCCCTTCCCCCTTCTTCCCCTCTTTTCCCCTTCCTTTTCCTTCTTTTTCCCCTTCATGCAGTCCATTTTGCCCTGGTTTCCCCGGGGCTAGTAATCCGGAGGTCTCGGGTTCGAATTCAGATTAAAACCACTTTTCTTTGCTCAAAGTTTTCACTATTTATTATTTGTTTCTGGTCAGTTTTCCCTTTCTTGTTTCCAATGTATACACATTTCAACACAAACCGTTGCGGCATCGAGAGGTAGATGATAGAATAAAGACTAAAGGATTGTAGCCGTGGAGCGAAGGGGGAGGGGGGGGGGGGGGTGATGTAAAACGCAGACGAAAACACCCATTACTTCAGGAAGTAGGTAAAATGACATTGCCTCAGTAAAGTCTTCCATTTAATTCTACACATAAAATCTTCACTCAGTTATTTTTTATTTCAATATTCTAGTGAAGACACCATTACCATCCACATTAATTTTGCAAGAGTATAGTACATGTATCATCTAAGGAGTGACGCCTATAGATATAAGAAAGGCAGTTATTTGTGTTTCGTGGGATGTATGAAACTATAACATTATGGACTGAAACATCTTCATAAGGACTTACCACAATCACAATTGAGTATATGAATATAAGAACGACCCAAGTCCATGGAAGATCATTTCGAGTAAACTAAAAAAAAAATCATATCTTTTTTATTTGTCCAATAATATTCTATTTAACTGTGATGGGAAGGCAACATTGTATATACAAATTAGAACATATATTATTATGAAAATTAACATTTACATTAATTGTGGAGAGGCCATTTTGTGTGGTGGACTTGGGTCGTTCTTTGATTCATATACATGATATTCTGCTATAGAGATGGGAGAAGGATGAGAGAGGGCGCTATTATATGAATGTAAGAATGACCCAAGTCCTTCATTCTTACATTAGTATGAGATTTAACTCATTCATTTCAGGCACTTCCGGGGGTAATTAGGATTTATCATTTACACACAAGATGAGTCCATGCATAAGCTACAATTTCCCATGTCAAACTAAATTTGGCCAAAAATTGGACTTGGATCGTTCTTATATTCATATACTCAATTGCTTTGTAGAATTGATGTGACATTTATGCAAGTTGTTGATTTATTGTGCTATGACTTTTACGGGATAATTATATTGAGACTATTCCAGTATACCATCGAACTAATCGATTTTCGTTTGAGTTCACCAAATAATCATTGCTTTATTATAACAGATTGAATTTCAGCAGAATATGACTTTTATCATTGAAAGTCTCAGTTTGTTCAACGACTTATTATTAATTTTTGTTTTTCGTTTCATGAATACAGAAAACAAATATATGCTCTTCAGTTCACTCTCACTTTGGCACATTGTGTTGTGCTGGAGGACGGACGTGCCGGAGCGGAGCTCCATCTTATGCTCTGATTTCAGCGCCTTTTCGCCTCACCAGAGAAACTTTTTCATATGCCTGGATTGCACTCATTGCGCTGATTCCGCGGATGTCTGGTATGTGTTGCGTAACTTGAGTGTTTGCGAGTTTTTCCGGGTTTTTTTTTTCTTCGTTCCTGGTCGTTTTCAATCTGTCGAAGAAGTATAATAAACTTAGCGTCCAACAATAACAAATATAAACAAAAATACGCTAAGTAGACGGGCAAATAGTCCTACGCAAGGATTTCAGCCTACTATGACGTCACTATAGATATTAACATTAGTATTAGTATCGCGTACCAGTCAACAATCCTCAGTGTGACGCTACCATTTTACAGTGCAGTCAACGCAGCTTTACTAAGGAACAAGGCGTATACGCTAGAAACATGCAACAAGTGCGCATCTTCAGCCAACAAACCTCGTTGTGACGTCATCCCCTACAGTCATCGCAGCTAACTTTCAGCAACGCACACAAAGCACCCGTAAGCAGCTAGATATGGGCCACTGAAGGAGCGTTCACGTCGCGGTCCCTGACAGGTGTTTTACACTTGCGAATCCTTCAAGCACACCACGCTATCAACAATTATCACACATCATTATCATGACTCAACTAGGCCTTAGAACTGTTGATGATGCCCAAGGTCGCAAGCATGGGCCCTTGTCAGGGCCGGCCTTGAGTATAATATCATCGAACATCGAAGGTCTAACTGGCGCCAAACAAGATCTTTTGGCAGATCTATGCACCAAGCATAGTTGTGATATCCTCTGTCTCCAAGAGACTCATCGCGGACCTTCACGGGTACGTCCTCGCATCTCGGGTATGACCCTCATTGCTGAGAGGCCACATGACCAGTATGGAAGTGCAGTATTCTTACGTAATGGGCTGTCTGCTGACAAGATATCTATTTCTGATACGGATAACACTGAAATCATTACCATCAACACCAAGGGAGTATCTGTCAGTTCGGTGTATAAACCTCCTTCCATCATATTTGACATTCCCCCTGATGTCACCAGCGGTCGCATCAATGTTGTCATCGGAGACTTTAACAGCCATCATGTCAATTGGGGTTATGCTGAAACTAATGAAGATGGTGAGCTAGTCGAGAGCTGGGCAGACTCCAACCAACTGTCTCTCATTCATGATGCCAAGCTCCCCCCTTCCTTCAACAGCTCACGATGGAGGCGGGGGTACAACCCAGATCTGATTTTCACATCCAGTATTGTTGCCAATCAGTGTGAGAAGATTGTTCTGGATCCCATTCCCCACACACAACATCGGCCAATAGGTCTCAAGATCACTGCAGTCATCTCTCCCCGTGCTGTTCCCTTCAGGCGACGTTTCAATCTCAAGAAAGCCGACTGGAAGGGCTTCTCTGATGACCTAGACTCTGCTATTCTAGATTTTCCCGCTACCCCTGACAATTATGATACTTTTGTAGAATCAGTTAAATCATCATCGCGCCATAACATTCCTCGTGGCTGCCGCACAAGGTACATCCAGGGCTTGACTGATGACTCTAAAGCATTATATGATGACTACATCTTGCGTTTTGAGGATGACCCTGTTAGTGATGACACCATTGAGCTTGGTGAAGCCTTAGCTAATTCCATCACTGAAGAAAGGCGGAAGAAATGGCAAGAGCTCATTGAAAGCACAGATATGACGCATAGTAGCAGGAAAGCCTGGAAGACCATCCGCATCCTAGGAAATGACTACACAAAGCCGCAGCCAAGGCCGCAATTCACCGCTGACCAGGTTGCCCACCAACTCCTCTTGAATAGCCGGGGAAATCCAAATCAACGTCCTCAGAGGGCTAAACTTCCCAGAGCTGCTAATGCATCCTCACAAGACGCCAAAAGTTTCACAAGGCCATTCACAATGAGTGAACTGGAATCTGCAATGAAGTCTATGAAAAACAACAAGGCTGCAGGTCTTGATGATGTCCTAGTGGAACAGATCAAACACTTCGGGCCAGGTGCACGCAGATGGCTTCTTGATATGGTCAACGAATGTGTTAAGTCCAACAAGATCCCAAAGATGTGGAGGAAAGCAAAAGTCATTGCTCTACTGAAACCTGGTAAAGACCCTGCCATCCCTAAGAGCTATAGGCCGATATCCCTACTCTGCCACGTGTACAAGCTGTTTGAACGCCTCCTCCTGAACCGCATAGCATTGTTCGTTGATGATCACCTTATCCCGGAGCAGGCGGGTTTCAGACCGGGAAAATCATGTACAGGACAACTACTGAACCTCACGCAGTACATCGAGGATGGTTTTGAGAACAGACAAATCACTGGTGCTGCCTTTGTCGATCTTTCTGCAGCATACGACACAGTCAATCACTGTATCCTTGCCAAGAAACTGTATGAGATGACCTCAGATGTTAGACTCACAAAGTTGATCTGCAACATGCTATCAAACCGCAGATTCTTCTTAGACCTCGGTGGTAGAAAGAGTAGATGGAGGACACAGAAGAACGGACTTCCTCAAGGGAGTGTGCTTGCCCCTTTGTTGTTTAACATCTACACAAACGATCAACCTACTCAACCAGACACTAGACGCTTCCTCTATGCTGATGACCTTTGCATTGCATCTCAAAAGGACACCTTCGAAGAAGTAGAGGACTCCCTCTCCAGTGCACTGGACTTACTCATTCCCTACTATGCCAACAACCATCTAAGAGCTAACCCAGACAAAACACAAATCAGTGTGTTTCATCTTAAGAATAGGGAAGCCAGCCGTCAACTACGGATTAGTTGGTATGGGAAACGCCTGCAACATGTATCCAAGCCAGTCTACCTGGGGGTGACACTTGACAGGTCCCTCACTTTCAAGGATCACATCATTAAGACCAAGGCAAAGGTGACATCAAGGAATAGTATCCTCCGAAAGCTCACTTATACGAAGTGGGGTGCTGATGCGAAGACGGTACGTACAACAGCACTGGCTTTATGCTACCCTACAGCTGAGTATGCGTCACCTGTCTGGAGTAGATCAGCTCATGCCACTAAGATTGACACTGTTCTAAACTCTTCATGTCGTGCTATTACTGGTTGCCTAAAGCCCACAAAGGTTGAAGACCTCTACCTACTGAGTGGGATTGCTCCTCCAAGCATCCGTAGGACCGTTTCATCCCAGAAGGAAAAGCTGAAGCAAGAAAATGACCCTCGCCACCCTCTCTTCAATCATGATCATTCAAGAAAGAGGCTAAAATCCAGGCGCAGCTTCATGCATTCTGTAAAGGCCCTGAACAAAAGCCCTGACAAGCAGCGTATACCATATACGCATACAGTGTCTACTACCGGCCCTAAGGAAACTACACCATCAGGTGCCAGTGAGGCATGGCCTTTCTGGTCTTGCTGCAATCGCCTAAGAAGTGCTGTCGGCCACTGCAAATCTAACCTAACAAAGTGGGGGTATAGTGAGAATGATGACACCACCTGCCTGTGTGGAGAGGAGCAGACTATGCAACATCTCCTGGTCTGTCCACTTCTACCAGAGCCTTGCACAAAGGAGGATCTGGCAGCTCTAACGCCCTGTGCCAGGCAGTGCATCCAACATTGGACTGGACGAATCTAACGTTCCATTCTGCGTAGTGACTCGAGAAGAAGAAGAAGAAGTTCACTCTCAGTTATTTTCCTGTGTGTGGGGGGGGGGGGGGGTGAATGCATTGTAAGATACCCTTGCTGCTGCTACTGATCCGGCGAGAGCGAGGTAGAAATCGTCTGTGATCCTGGCATCATTTTGCTCTAGATTCCGAAGGTTTGGCATGGTGCAGATGATTTCTGCCAAGGCTCTTGATCCAACAACCGAAATTATAGCGAATTCCATTGATAGCTCCAATGTAGCATCACAGGAGGTAAAAGCATACGTTTAAATAATTAATATTCAAATTCATGTAAATGCACTGTATGTCTTTTATCCCCACCCATTCACATATACCCACCTCAACAAAAAAGTTCATAATGTAGACACAAAAGTGGCAAAAGAAAATCATGAATTATCACTAAGGCGACTGGAACACTTTGACATAAATTATATACCTCGTAGAATAATGTTACGTTATATTTCTTTCATTGACTGTCCGTACAATGATTAATCACACAATATCATAATCTGATGTCACATATTACACTTTCAATCAAAATGAGTTGAATAATTTCTGTGACATATTTCCCCACTCTCCTGAAAGCAAAAGTGAAGTAATATTAGAGAAGCACAGAGAAAGAAGAAACAAACTTGAAATACCGATCCTTGTTCCACTCGGGAAGGAAAATAATAAGCCCGACAGTCTCCGATATATGCCCGTTCAAGAGACAGAAGATGTGACACTGCGCAGATTAATTGGACTACGGCCTGCCATGTGGCAGCCGAGGTGTCAGATCCTTCACGTTGACACAGTGATAGGAACTGTGCAGAACCGCCATGACCGAAGAGAGGACTATCCCAAGTCTAGTGCATAAAACGATATTATACACTACACATTTAATTCGCCATAGCAATTGGCATAATTTTGCTCTTTCCGAGCACTATTCTAGTCAACATCATCTATTTCACTACAAATCGAGATGAAATGAAACAGAACTTTGGCTAGTCATGCATTTAGTGTTTTTTTATAAAGAACTATATTGTATTAAATGTAATAAAATGTAGTAGTTATAAACATGGTGCACCTTAATACCGAAGCTAAGCATATACAACAATGGAGCTAAAAGCCCTACAAATACGTATTAGAACGAAATTCTATCAAAAACAAAAAACAAAAAACGATTAGAAAAGCAAAATAAATACCCTCCATCCTTCACTCTATATAATGGCCATGTAGCAACAAACTCGCAGTATAATAGATCTATAAGGACAGTTGGTTTTAATGTCTCACATTATTAACAAGAAAACTATTATTTTCAGTGTAATGAATGAAGGAAGGGGGTTTACATGTGGGATACACGAGACACGCATACAAACACATCTTATGTTCATACGCTAAATCCATGTCATTAGGCCTACAGTGCAAACAGATTCACTTTATATTTCCATTTAATATCCTCCATTTATGTTTATAATGTTCATTTCTTTATCACTCCAAGTATTTGTTGTGACAAAAAGCTTAGGAAGACAAACCTGATAAATATTGAAAGCTTCAACAAACCTATCATCCTGTGACTTTCTTTGAAATTGTTATTATGTCACACCCTTTTGACAAGGATGCATAAATAACTACCTCTTTCTCTATGATAATCCCTGTTATTGGCTTTGGTGCGTCATTACATAACCCAGATATTTTGGAGATGATTAAAGGAAAAACGAAACGCGTATTAAATCCAACTTTGGCGAAACAATCTTTACAGTTTGGAGAAGTCTATTCTTAAAAAAGTTAAAACGTCTGCGTATGACAGTAGAAGCATGGCCTAACATCTACCAAATACAAATCTGCCCACACCTCCCCCCTCAAAAAACAAAACAAAAAAAAACGCAATATTATACAGCTTCTGTGACTACGCATTACATATCGCTCTACAGGCTGTATGTATATCATATATATATATATATATATATATATATATATATATATATAATATTGCATTGTTGATGATATGAAAGAGGACATCATCCACAGAAAATGATTCAATATTGAAAGATAGTGATCACGAATTATGTGATCGTCACCAATATCAATATCAATATCAATACTGGATTACAGTGAAGGGATCTTGTAGGCCACTCCATACGTTCGATGCCATTTCCCTCAACAAACTGATCTACAACTTGAGCGCATGATGCAAAATGGCCATGGGCACATTAATGTGATCAACCCAAACTGGAATTTCAAATCACATGGCTTCTACCAACATTTTCATATTGAAAAGGCTATTATTTAATAAGTATGCATAACATCTGTTTAATAAGGAAGCACATTGTACCTGAATAAATTCCTGAGAATTACACAATTTAAAAAGGTCATTTGTTAACTTACATAGGAAATGTATACAATATGCTTCATATACCCTGAAGTGCAACTTTTTTTTCAGGTGCATTTTGACATAAAACGCATTTTTTACACCAATAATGATATCTGGTGGCAATGATATGTTATTCATGTTATGAGTAATGAAATTCCCTATCCATTCCGGTTTGAATTATGAAAATCTGTAAAACACTTTTTGAGATATATCCAAAAATGTTAGGGGGGGGGGACTTACTTTTTTTTTGCTGAGTGTATATACAAACATACACACACACACACACACACATCTAATGTACATGATATGTTATATATTATATATTTTTCTCTTAACACAACTATTGTCCTGTTACCACACTCTCGTGTAGCTAAGTCTGTAATTAGACGCAGTTATCGTTCTTCGCGAAACTCATGTATGCGCTCCTTTGGCCGCTGGATCACCGAATTCAATTTTGATGAGATATCACAACTAAATTCTCCGGAGGACATGGGCCAATATCTCAAAACCGTGCTCTCACAGTCTTACAGGAAACATTTTCCTCTTGTGATCTGCAAACGACCCCGTGCAAAAACCGATAAACCCTGGATAACTAATGGTCTAAAATCGCTCATCCAAAAGAGACAGCATGCCTATAACAGAGGAGACTCTGTCACATTTCGCTCTCTACGAAATCGCGTTTCACGTGATATCAAGAAACGGAAGGATGCCTTCTATGACTCAAAAGATCACTACCTTGAAAAGCTCTAATCCAGGAAAATGGCACCGCAGAATTCGATCTATGGCTGGTGTGATCACGAATCCAATCATTAGCTTTCCGGACGAGTTTGGTGAGAATTATTTCCAACGAGCTTCATTTGTCAACAATTTCTTTGCAGAGAAATGCAGAGATCTGCCTGAACTTGACACATCTTCATGTCCAACCTTTCTCCCTGCAAGACAACCACTTCCGCTTATTCCTCGGCTCGAAGTCTACAAGGAACTGAAACGACTCGATCAAACGAAAGCTGTCCACCCAGAATTCCCATGAGGTTAATTTGTGAATTCGCTTTCGAGATTTCGGCACCACTTACCAACATTTTCAATGCAGTCATCACTTCAGGGGTGTTTCCTCTTTGTTGGAAATCATCTGTCGTGACACCAATACCGAAGAAGTTACCGGTTTCTGGCTGCACCGATTTGAGACCAATATCGATTACACCTGTTCACAATGACTTAATTATTGATTTAGTCAAAACAAAAAAACACAGGACGAGGCTGGTTTCCGTTACTGTCTGCTTAAAAACAATACAATACATAAAGCAAAACAAACAACAAAAACATGTATGTACATGATTGTTTGCCACCCTTTGACGGCCACGACGTAGTGTGCTAGTGCCACTCAGTATTATTAGTGCTACAGCCGCTGAATAACTCTAGTAGAAGTATGTTTGCAACAGAACCGCAAACTACGACGTTTTGCGTTGTATTGAAGAAAGTAGGTCGATAGATCTAGCACATCCCGAGCTCAACGAAAATCTGCGTACGCGCGTACCGTAAAGATCCCGCACACTACGTGGATCTCTAAACCTAACGTTATAACAGTATTCGGGTATGGATATATACGTAGGCCCTACTACAGTAACTTACTGTCCAAGGTGAAGGTCGTGTATGCATTGTTTCAAGTCTTGTGTGTTTACGTGAAGGATTATGGAAACTGGTGATCGCGAGTCTACATGTCGAAATTCTAGACCTAGTAGACGCTCTTAGTCTGCAGTGTTTACGGTAAGTACAAACCACTCGCTGTAACGTTATTTAGGCCTAACGTTAGGTTAGGCCTATTCACTGGTTAGATCTTACTGTCTTACTCGGTGCTATATAATTAAACTCTTTATTTTCTTTATAGGCCTACTAAACTCTTAATTAGTATCTATTGGCGAACTAGCTCTACATATAGGCCTACGCAAGTCAGAAATCATTGGTTTCCTCGCATATTCTTTGGCAAGATATGCATTGGGCCATTGCACACAAACGCGGTTCCAGTTACTCGGTTTGATTGGCGGGCCGAGGCGCCGGGCGCGCAGGGTGGGATTGAGACTGCTGTCGAGGGTGTTTGCGTGCAGCAGTCGCGTAAGCAATGCATGCCGTTCTTGAATTTCATGCAAGGAAAAGACCATAACTAGATGAAAGAAACGTAACTAAATGTTAGAGAAAGTGAGCAGTTGACAGACGAACATTTGTGACAAGACCCCAGCTAGACTAGGAAAGTGTGACAGTCATCTTTTTTCTGTATATTGCCTTACAACCGAGTCTACCTAGACTGTCTCTACTTAAACTGAATATTTTATCAACTATAAAGTTACCATGAATTTGGAGCGGTTGAGAAATCTTGAAGTTGATTTGGAGGGAAGTTAAAGTGGATTTCAACTCTGGGTCTCTTGATAAAACGGACTTGAAGTTGATTTGGAAGTTAATCATAGATTAAGTGGACTTGGAGTTGATTTGAGAGGTTACCTTGACTTAGAGTTAATTTCATCTTTTGATAAAACGGAGCCCTGGAGAAAGTAAATCATTGCGCGACACTTTGCACAGTCGATTTCTCAAAGACATTTGACCGAGTGAATCACAACATCGTCATTCGCAAACTCATTGAGTATGGTGTTGATGAAGCTCTTCTCCGAATCATTTGCAGTTTCCTGAGTGATCGCACCCAGGCAGTAAGAATTGGCTCTGCTATCTCGAATATGAAAACCTTGTCCTGTGGCGTGCCGCAAGGAACCAAGATGGGACCCGTCCTGTTCTTAACGCTGGTCAATGACGCTTTATGTTACACCAATAATCGCTGGAAATAAGTTGATGATTTGAGCATCCTTCAAATCCGTCCGACCACAGCAGTTTCCCTTTTACAGAGAAATCTTGATGATCTTGCCGGTTGGTGTCTTGGAAACAATATTAAAATCAATGTGACAAAAAGCCATGCAATGACCATCAATTTCAGCAGACGTGAGATCCATCAAGTGCCCTTGGATATCAATGGTGTGCCCCTGGAGGAAACTGCGTGTCAGAAGATTCTCGGTGTTACCCTTCAGTCAAACCTTAAGTGGGACACGTAAGTCGCTGATATGATATCGAAGGCGGGGAGGAGACTCTTCATTCTTTGCCGTCTGCGTATAGGTGTTGTGTGAGCCGGGCTGACCTGATTACTACCTACATATCTTACATTCGTCCTCTTCGTGAGTACGCTTCACCTCTCTGGGCATCTTACATAACCAAAGGACAGGCTAATGCCTTGGAAAGAGTTCAGAAACGCGTCTATCGCATCATCCTAGGCAATGAGTACACCTCATATGAAAACGCTCTCAATGAATTACAAATCCCACGCTTAATGTCCCGGTATGAGCAGCTCCTCCTTTCTTTCGGACGTGGTCTTCTCCACCCCCCCCCCCCAACATAGAGACTTCTTGCCACCTTCACGGCATCATATCTCCACACGCCAACTTCGCAATTCTCACGCCCTGAACACTCTTCTTTGTAGAACTGAACGTTAACGTAGATCCACTATTCCGTCTGTAGTTCGCCTTCTCAATAAACAATAAGTTTTTATGATATTTAGTTTGTTATAATTGTTTTGTGTATGTTGTATGTACTCTCTAAAAAATTTCGAGTGAATAATTCACTCCTCGGAAGGAGTGAATAAAATTTCACTCAATTAAGAGTGACTTTCACTCGTTGTCGAGTGAATTTCACTCTTGTAACGAGTGAAATTTGTGTGAAACCCATTCGCCGAGTGAATTCCGAGTGAAAATTAAGCCGAGTGAATTCCGAGTGAATACATAATTAAATACATTTGGCTAGGTCAATAGAAATTGAGAATTCCCCTGTCATGTGTTTACTCTAAGCCAATCATCAGCCGCAATTTCCCCTGGCTTGGGCGCGGGCAGGTTTACCTGAAGAGCGACGCGTCGCCTATGCGTGGACTGTGACACTGTGTGCAATTGCGTGCTGTGTGCTAGCTGTGCGTGTATTATGCATAGGATCACAGATTTACGTGCGTGTAAGTGCAATCGTGAGAATCTGAGCCTGGATGTCGTGATGGACGGGAGAAAATGTCTGTCTTCAAATTGAGTGGGGCGGAGATATTATTCACATTTTTGAAGGTAAGCAAACCATAGATCGATCTAATTATACTCCTACGTAAACGACCATTTATGTAAGTTACCTTTAGGGTTCTATACGAATAACCCCGGGCCCGTACTGGCGCTCCTTCGAACAATTAATGTACAATGGTTTGTAAACAGTTAGCTATATGGGGCTGGTCATACCATAGAACACCTTACGAACAGCTAGAATCCGAGGCCGAAACTCAGCTGATGGTACACGCTAGGTGTTGGGATCTAATAATACGTTCAGTCTTTAGACAACACTTTAATTGTACACGTTGGGATCTAGGGCTTGGACTATTCAAAAAAAAAAAATGAGTGATGAATGAAACGTTGGTCGTTGACGTTAGTCATTGAATTGATATCGTAAGCATATCATCACACAGAGATTACTGTGGTCGAGTGTAGAGATCGAACTTATACTATAGGACCTAACTGTTACTAAGCTGTGCTAATTAAAGCAATACATTAGAAGCGCCTAGCGCCAGACACGTACTCTACATTGCTATTGTTGAGTTGACAGCCGAATCACTGACACTGGTCTGTTGCCAGATGAGATGGTGATCTCGATCAGTACGGTAATAAAGAATGGTGAAATTTGGTGATTTATGATTATTGTTCATTATATACACTGTATGTAGTAAAAAGGACTTTTATTTGCCGCTACATTTGAGCATCCAAACAGCTGGGAGAATACCACGTACACTAGCTCCCACGTCATGTGTCGTGATCATCTACTACTGTACTAGGTAAGAAGTATGATGCGTGTACTGTTCGTGTTAAGTGTTGGTCCACTGTGACATCACACTTCTAGCTGAAGATCAGCATGCTCACACATCATGGAGATCGATCCCCCTTGTAGCAGACGATGACTGGTACTATTTTCAACATTACTTTTTATGAAAGTTACAAGTGACCTTAGGTATTGAAATTTGGCAGAGATCATCATTGGGTCTTTAATTCTAACATTAAATATACTGATGTACTGGTAGCTAAAAAAGTAATTAGGCCTACTAGCTTTTGTATTGGTGCTCACTTAGTATTTGTGTGGACAAAACAACTGCATATTGTCTTGTGGAAATGAGTTCTAAATCCATTTCTGAACCTTGTGTTTTCATACTTTCCTCCAGATAAGGACGTAGACATGACAGCTCTTCGGGAGTGATGGTGATTTAAAGGAACTCGGTGTAGGGGTCATCATTTGGAGAACAAAGACAGATATTGATAGCTGTACAGTCTCTGTCACACGAAGAGGGTGCAGATTACCAGATTGCAAAGTACCAGATGTGGTCATACAACGACTGAGCCATTGAATTCAGGGTTGACGAATGCTGGAAACACCGGGCCAACATCAGCGAAGGAGCCTCTGAGATATGGACTTCCATTGCATTAACCCTGCTGTAAGCTATTCTGTTGTTTTCCACAATGATTAATGAAGGGAGACTAGTTTGAAATTGATTTATATTTATTTTACATTCTAGAGTCTTAGTAATTACATAAGAGGCTACATTAAGAGACTGAATGCTTGGTTGGTTTTATTTTGTTTGAAGAAATGATTTTCAAGATACTTCATGGAGCAGTTTTGGAGCTGTCCTTCCCTCTGACAATGAATGTCTTGACAGGTTAGTACTTGTATTTAAGAAAAATGTGTACCGTGTACTTGCCGTAGCGACAGAAGTGAAAACCATGTTATGGTCAGTCTTGAGTTGAGTAAGTAGAGCTGTTGCTTATGTCAAATATGTATGTTAAATGATTTTGCTCTTCAAGTTTATAATGTAAACTGGAGGAACCTACTATCCTCATGCCATTTGTATTATTCATAAAACCATTAAATTTTACTGATTTGCCCAGGAATTCAACACACACATCACTTCAAGGGGGAAGAGATACTTCAAAAGCTGAGGGAAGGAGTTCTGACTGTTCCGAGGAGACATCTGCACATCAAGATCATTGCAACATATTTGTTGTTGAAAATGGAAGCAGAAAACTGTACAGCGTAAGTTCAATTATTTAAAATATTATTATTATTCATATATTATTATCATAATTTGAAAATTAGTCTGGAATACCAGTTTCCCATTGTCATGTCTTGTACTACAATGATGTACATTTCCATCCAATATATAACCATGTAATTTGCCTGTTCATTTGTTTTTTGTTTTTGTTTTTGGTCTTCTCAAGTATAGAGAAAAGCAGACTAAAATTTGCCCCCCCCCCCCAAAAAAAAAAGGAAAGAAAGTAGAAGGGACCGGTAAGTATAACATTGTTAATGAAGTGATGGTTATAGATTTAAAAATAAAGACTGGTATACTTGTATGAAACATGTAAACAGAGTGTACGTACAAGACTCCATGCTGACTTATTTTCGTGGTAGCCCCATCGGGCCACATGTATATTGATTTGATAATAGTCCTAATACTTATGATTTAATCATCACAATGATTAATAAAAAAGTGAGAGTTGATGTGCCATGAAGTTCAATGGATAATCACATCTTGTATAGATTTTTCTACTAACTGTGCATATTCACACTTAACCTATCTGCATGAAATTTTCATATGTATTAACTGATATCTGGCTCAAGTAGCAATAAATGTACTTGAAACAGTGGTACTGAATAGCAATAGAAATTAATGCCAAGAAAAAAAAAACATAAGAATAGTTCAGCCCCTTAAAAGATTAAAATGAGGCCCACATTTTTGATGTTTGCGTCGTAGAATATGATTAACATTTTTCTTGCTTTCTTTTTAAATTCAGATACCAAGTAGTGAGCAAAGGATGTTGTAGCCAAGGCAGTTGCGATGCAGTACCCCACTTTGTGAGACACCACACAAGGTGCAAAAGGACATGTAAGTTTATACTCGTAAGTTTATGTGATCTACAACTTTTTTTAGCCCTCTTTAGCAGAAAGATTAAGTGACATACATGGTATCTTATTCATCTAGCTTGCAAAAACTTCAACATTTTCAACTTTTCTCAAGAGCTAGTGGACAGAATTAAGCAACCAAACGAGGAGTTGATCATCCTTGTTTAGTTAGGGGGCAAGGACCCAAAGTTTTTCAGATTATGGGCATGACACCCCCCCCCCCCGAAAAAAAAAGAATGGCCTTTACAGGGAAATTGCATCTATTTCTTAATTAACTCATTGTGCAAATATACAGGCAATGTGGGGATTGTGATGTACCTTCTCATAGATGTCTAATAAAGTTGTGTGCAGATTGGCCTGATTCCATGACTTGGGTTCGATGAACGTTAACTTCAACGTATGTAACTTAAGTTCCAACATGCCAGTTGCGCCGTTCATTTATAATAAACCTATTCTCGTTTTCTTCCATAAGAATGCCACTACATGTAGTTCGACTGCTATCAGATCTTCATCAGTTATAGTCAACTCTGTGCCAAAGTCAAATTTGTTGAGACTCAAGAAAAAGCTTTGACTTACAATGCATTTTTATATTTCAGGAGTATACCTGCATGGCAAGGATCATGGATTCATTGAGTATCGTTTGAAGACCTTGAGGAGCTATGACACCACACATCACCTCAGGCAAAGAGAGAGAGAGAGAGAGAGTAGTTGCAGCTCCCACCAAGCCCCTGACCGAGCACTATTCCAACGTTAGATTAGAAGCCCAATGAGAAGAGACAGCTACCATCGGTGTATAGGTCTAAATACCCTTGCTTTTTCCTCTTTTGAGATACAGCATATGCTCCTCTGACGTTGGAACTTACATTCTTGTTGACGAGTCAGCCTCATCAGGCTTAGCGGTAGTTTAGCATGAAGCTGTTACCAGGATGTACTGCAGCACTTCAACATTAAAAGTAGAACAGGGCTCGCCGATGAAAAGAGTTTGTTGCATAGAATGTGTGATTGTTAATGTTTTAAATTGTTGATTGTTGTATATACTAATAACTGAAAATAGTTTTGACTTATATAGTCTAAAAAATCTCCTCTTCATGGCCACATGTTAATCAATACATTCATCTGTGAGGTGTTCCAAGCATATCAAAGAATGTTTGGCCACACACAGCTTGGCATTCCGCATGATACGAATCTGGCTGCGCTCATGATTAAGCACCCCCTTCTCTCCAGGCAATTCTGACTTGCTTTAATAAAACCTTTTTATGGTCTAATATTCAAGAGAGAAAACTGTTGACAGACACTCGTGTGTAATTTTCTTTCTTTCCCTCATTTTTTTTTTTGGGGGGGGAATGCTAGTACAAATAGCAGCTAAATAGTAGAATCTTCCAATGGTCATCCATGCTCTTGGGATGAAGATCATGTCTCCATGGTGTGATTAAGTTACCACATACCTTTGTCACCCCTTTGATTAGCATTGATGCAGTACAATATGCATGTGCTCAAATTTATTGCATCCATCTTCTTTGGAGTAGGGGGAAAAATCTTTCTAAAAAATAAAGCAAAATTGATGGGAATCATTGATCCCTAGGGTTACGGGACCCAGAGTTATTTTGTACATTTTCACCTCTATGTAATTGATGTACTGTCCTTTGAAAAACTTGTGGGTAGAAGCTCAATTGGTTCAACTTCTTTTTCCACGAAACATCTGCAGCCCATCATTGATAAATCCACGGCATTAGAGTAGATGGAGTTAAATAGATTAGTTCACTAATGTGCCAAGTCAAACTTATGGATAATTCTTCCCTTGATCTCGTAACAAATTATTAAGATAACCTGCAACTGACAATCATATTTTGATATAGAGTGTTAGCAGTGATGTCACAATTTCCCACCATAAGGCTGCGTTCACATAAAAGTATACTATTTGGGGTATTTGGGGCTCGTTTTCGAGGGCACACGAATAGCTTGAATCGAACGATAGGATTTCCTAACACCGGTTCACATAAGAGGGCACTATTTGAATGTACCGAATAGCATAGAATAGTATAGCAAAGTGGGAAATGAGCTTGTTCGATTTTCTTGCAGCGTATACCGTCTCTCGTTTGTGAAATAATGACAATTTTGGTCTGGATTTGCCCTTTAGCAAAAATAAGCATGTAGACTGACATTCTGATGCAGTTAAGAAATTGTTAATAAGATTTGCTGGGATGTAGGAGGAAGAAATCCTCACTGCATGGGATGGCGAGTTGACGGTGTGGGTGATGCTTTACTGGGTGCCCGAATAGCGGATAGCGAATACCGTATACTTATGTGAACGCAGCCTAATGAAGTCAATTGCCTAAACCGACTAGAAATCAAGACTGCATACAAAAGCTGAAGCAATGTTTACTTCAGGGAAACCTAAGGCAAAAGAACACCTTTGTTAGAGAGGCATGCATGAATGAATATTGATCGCCTTTGCTATGGAAGCCACCATTATGGTGGCCAACATGACGTCCCATGAAATCACTCTATAAGAATCAATTTGCATGCATTAGTTGTTGCTACATCTGGCAAAACTCGGAAGGATTACAAGTGTTCAATATTGTACAATGATGCCTTATTTAGGTGAAGAAGATCAATGATATGATACATGTTGTGTCAACTGTATTGATTGCAATTCTTTTTCCATAAATAGTAGGCCCGGTTTGGGGGGGGGGGGGGGCTACGAGCCCTCCTTCCCTTTGACATTCCATGCCAAATTTCATGAAGGCATGATTATTTTGGGGGGTTATTGATTGTAATCAATAACATAAATATTTTCATGCTGGACGTGTTGCTGACAAATGTCATTGAAAAGGCAATGAAAATAAGTAAGAAACAAAGAAATACATGAGTAAATAGAAAAAAATAGATACTTCAGAATTTTTTGATGGCACAGTTTTTTCTCTTTCATTTGCTATGGACACTAGAAAGAATATTTACACAAAAAACAAAAAATGTGCCTTTTTGGAACTTTATTTATGGCAAATGGTCTGATTTCATGCTCAAATTAGCATAATTTAACCAAGTGACTTTTTTTGTTGTTGTTGAAAATTAACATTACCGTTTTATAGATTATGTCACAGGCAATTTGTGTGTGGATTTTGTAATGATCGCACGGTTGATGGCCGAGGTCTGGGGGGTTCCAGGGAGGCCCCCCTCTGGCTCTGTCATCTACATAAATACCCCACATAAAGCCTACTTAAAGTCAAGACCGTGCTTCTCTGATCGAGTATGTTTAGGTATTTGTACAATGTACTTGTAGAGCATCACTGTGTTACATGACAGAGGATCCAAACTTGATTAACCATGCAGTATTGAAAATTTCTGTATTTTTGTCAATTTTCGAAGCAATCACAATTCCTATTACACATGTGTAATTGTTTTTGTATTATGATATAGATAATGGTGACTATACTTTGCAAGTCTTTTGTAGCTTATCATTCAACATGCAATAATTATATTCACTTGTAGTCGAAAATTAAACATGTTCAGGAAGGGTACTTGTAAAATTTTTCACTTTTGCACAAACTTTATGAATTTGGCATATTTTCGGGGAAATGTGTGATGTTAATATTTGAAGAGTTTGTTCGCAAAAAACGATATGTCCATTTTTGAAGATTTTGAAGTACGGTCTCTGTCATAGAGTACAAAATAATACCTTTTAAATTATATATTGGTCACTACATATAAAGGTACATTTTTGAAGTTAAAGAAGCAAACATTTTCTTATTATTCTCTTTATTTTTCTTGACCTTTAATCGCAAATATCTCCATTTGGCACATATGGACTTAGCAGTTTTTGCAAACAAACTCTACATTTGTAGAGCTTTGGGAATGACAGCTTGAATAGCATATTTACAGGGACCTTGTGATGATTATGGTGACAGCTGTTCTTAAATGATAAAAATATGTATAAATATCATTGGCCACATAATTCATGGAAAACCAGATACTCAGCACATGAAGACTGTTTGTAATGGTGTACTGCTCTGCAGTTGAAGTTTAGATATTTCAAAAGGTATATTCCTTTTTTTTTAATTTCAGGTGATCCAGTTGACATCACACATTTATTTAATATAGAGAATCAGCTCATAAAAAAAAAAACATAACATGCGTAGCATTTAGTACATTATCTTCTTATATCCCCCTCAATGCTACTTAAAGAAAGAATAAATTAATAAGAAAGAATGAAACAACAGCCATTTGGATTACTAGCTTATATTTATTCAGTTTCACGTATTGATCCAGCTCGGGTAGGAATCACTTTCAAAACTGGAACACAAAGTTGGCAATGCACTGGGCTACCAATGGTGGATCGTTGGCTTCTAAATACATGCATTAATATTAACAAATATCTATTATATTATGAACGTTGCTTGCTGTTTTTGTTTGTATTAGTTTGATTGGTATTCATTATTCCAAAAATGACTCCAGACCACCTAGATTATTCCCAAATTCATCACCATATTGTCACTTTTTCTTCCAGGGTTGAATAACTAGTGCACTGAGTGCTGTGATCAATGATGATAGAGATGTGTGCTCATGTAGAGTGTAATTCCGTTTGGGATTGAAAAAAGATTGAAAAAGGATTGAAAAAAGAGTGAAAAAGGAGTGAAAAACCTCCGGAGTTAAAGAAGAGTGAATACAATAGCAGTGAATTGAGAGTGAGAAAGGAGTGAAAAACGACTGACAAAAGAGTGAAATACGTCAGGAGTGAATTTAGAGTGAGAAAGGAGTGAACATACCACCAAAAACATTTCCGTCTTTTTTCACTCTCTTTTGGAGTGAAATTTCTGTTCACTCGAAATTCACTCCACTTCTAGTGATCCTTGACGTCACTACAAGGGGAGTGAAAATCGAGTGAAAATTCACTCTTTCTTTTTTAGAGAGTAATAGTTGAGGGAATGGTTATTCCCCATCTTTCTTCACACATGTTTGCTCTACTCCCTATGGTTTTTGTTTTTTTTTTTCTCAAAGTCCTTTCTTTCCTTAACCACAAAACTAGTAACTGATTTATGAAAATGTTATTTTTTTTTTTGGTCTATAAAAGCCTTTTAGGCTTAACTTCTTGTTTTTTCTACCCTTTTCATCGGACTGCATTTTAGGTGCATATCTCTTACTCTTCATGACTTATGAGATACATTGAAATGTTGGTACATCCAAGTAAATGTGCATATATATGAAAGTGCAATTTTGAATTTATTGTATGATCACATGTTTATAAATTTAGTTAAAAGAATTTTCGTAATTGTTTTCTATCTATATGTGAAAGTTGCAAGGCTGGAAGTTCCCAATTTTCTTCCACACATGTTTGTTGTGCATGTACTCCCTATTTTTTTTTCTCTCTTTTCCCTCAAAATCAGAATAACTGATTTATGAAAAGGACATTTTTGTTTGTCCAGAAGCCTTTCAGGTTTTACTTCTCCCTTTTACCCTTATTATCAGACTGCATTTTAATGTACATCTTTTGTACTTTTTATGACGTATATGGTACACAGTCATCTTGGTATAAACAAGCATAATTATATGATATAACAGGATATATGAACGTGCAATTTTGAATCTATTGTATAATCATAATTCATAAATTGTTGAAGGTGTTTTTGTAATACGTTGAAAGTTATGAAGTCTGATTGTAATATAGTGTATTTGATGTTTGTTTATGTAACATAAATTTTGATTTGATATTAAAACCAGTGATATTCATACTAACCTAACAAGGCACAGTGAATCCTTTCATTGTTCCCCTGTTCGTACAGTTTTAACCCTCAAGACAATTACATCGACCGGCCCTTCTTTCTGGAATGGGTTAGATTTGGTTCGGTTGCAATCAAGTTCTTTAAGTTCCTTTAAGCAAAATCTCAAAGCCAATTTTCTAAAATCCTATGTTTAATTATTTTGCCGTAATCATTTGAAAATGTCTGCATACTCAAATGATGCCTCGCTCGGATGACTTCAGTAGTTTGATCAACTTGCTACTTTTCTTAGCATTTATACCATAGGTTTAATCAAAAACATCATACTATACTTTGTACATTCCGTAAACTTTATAATATTCTCGATATCTTGTATTTTTCCATGTTACGTCACTTTTGACATTGATATACTGTACTAAGAGCCTATGTTATATTTTTGGAACCCACATCCTACAAGCTTTGCTTTTTAGTGGGTTCCTCATATTACACGTCAATTATACGTCCTTATACATTTGTGCAATTTTGGTTCAAACTGAACATTGTGTTGAAAACATTTCTTTTTCAAAATCAAATGGAATATAAAATTTGAATGAAATGTGGAATATGGAACATGAATAAAAAAAATATAGTAAAATGCAAATGTAATATTTGATGAAATACAAATATATCATAATGGTTGGTGTTTTTGGTGCTCAATAATTTCATTTCATTTCATAGTAGTTTTAGCTGTTTGTTTGGTAAAAAATTTTCGAACTGCTGTGCAATAACGTCTAATTTTTTTCTATACTCCTGCATATATATTTTTGTTGTTGTTGCTGAGATTAAGGGTTTTAATAAATATTCATAATCCAGTGTTGAAAAGAAAAGTGATTGTATTGATTACGTTTTTTTTTCCTCTGTACTGTACTATGTATGTTTTTTGTTGATTTAGATCGATAAATGTATGATTTAATGTATAATTTTCCATTATGTTCATTGTAAGCACCTTATTATTTTGTGAGGTACTGTGATTTTTGTCGATATACACTGTACATGTACTCTGTAAACTGAATGTACTTCAGCCTCTGGGCTGCCAATTTCAGGAACAATAAACCTCATCAATTTCAATTTAATTTCAACCCTTGCCGGCACCGAGAGGTAGATCATGAAATGAAGACTTATGGATTTTTGCTGTGGAGTGAAGAGGAGGGGGATGATGTAAAACACAGATGAAAACACCCATCACTTCAGTAATTAGATAAGATGACATTACCTGAATAAAGTCTTCCATTTGAGTTTACACATAAAATCTTCACTATTTTTTGCTATCCAAATTTGTAAGAGTGGTACATGTATCACCTAAGGAGTGACACCTAAAAGTATATAGGATTATGCCAGCATCTCCTATTCAATTTTCAGTAGACATTTATATTGGATCATTGTTTTCTGTACTACGGAAACCCAACCCATGTATTCCTTCATGTTATTAAAAAAAATCGGTTTCTGTTCGAATGATTACAATCCATTTGTATTAAAGAAAACTTTGTAATTCCATTCATTTTCGATTCTATTCAAAACGGTCAACATGAATCTCTCCTCTATGGCCCACTATACGATATTACACTGGAATATAACAAATGCAAAGAAGATACCCTTGCTTCTGATGCTGATGTCTTGAGGGCAGGAAAGAAACCGTCAGCTATGTTGACTTCCTGTAGATCCAGAGTCTTAAGGTTTGGCATGGTGCAGATACTCTTGGCGTAGGCCTCTGATGCAACAGCAGAAATGTCAAGTCCTCCAGAGTGTGTGATAGATTCCAGCTGTGCAGTACCGAAAGAGGGTGAGAAATAACATAAAATACTAATGGAAGACTATCCTGTCAGTGTGAATATAATACCTCCATGTTTTCATCCCTTTTCCTCCCTCCCACACAAACAAATACGAACAACACATAAACAAAGAGTACATAATCGAATAAGGATCCCGACCGATTGGCATGGAGGCTTGTAACAATTTTCAATCTGAAGACATAATGTAACATTGTGGTCACATAACTGTAAGTTTGAACAAAGCAACAACCTACACCACAAGTAAAACAATCCATGAATTCAGACTCTTAATATTTGGCATGTAACAGGTGCTTTTCTTTTTAACACAAACCTTGGCGGCACCAAGAGGTAGATCATGGAATGTGGACTTATGGATTTGAGCTGTGGAGCGAAGGGGGGGGGGGGTGATTTGAAACACAGATGAAAAAAAACCCGTTTCTTCAGGCAGAAGATAGAAATTGCATCGCCTCAATAAAGGACCTTCAACGTGTCAGATTGATTCCAGCTATTGTAGAATTTAAGGTAATATCATACAGGTATTGATGATGATTACGATTTCATAATATGCTCATAGCATCTGAGATACCCCTATAAATTTATATAGGCCTACATACACATATCACGTATAGATATGCTTATATATATATTTTTTCTCTTAACCAAACCCTTGCCGGCATCGAGAGGTAGATCATGAAATAAAGACTTATAGATTATAGCTGTGGAGTGAACAGGAGGGGGATGATGTAAAACATAGATTAAAGCACCCATCACTTCAATAAGTAGATACGATGACATTGCCTGAATAAAGTTTTCCATTTAATTTCACACATAAAATCTTCACTAATTTTTCTATCCTATTAAAGAAACCACTACCATCCACATTTGTAAGAGTGGTACATGTATCACCTAAGGAGTGACACCTAAAAGTATATAGGATTATGCCAGCATCTCCTATTCAATTTTCAGTAGACATTTATATTGGATCATTGATTTCTGTACTACGGAAACCCAATCCATGTATTCCTTCATGTTATAAAAAAAAAAAAAAATCGGTTTCTGTTCGAATGATTACAATCCATCTGTATTAAAGAAAACTTTGTAATTCCATTCATTTTCGATTCTATTCAAAACGGTCAACATGAATCTCTCCTCTATGGCCCACTATACGATATTACACTGGAATATAACAAATGCAATGAAGATACCCTTGCTTGTGATGCTGATGTCTTGAGGGCAAGAAAGAAACTGTCAGCTATGTTGACTTCCTGTAGCTCCAGAGTCTTAAGGTTTGGCATGGTGCAGATACTCTTGGCGTAGGCCTCTGATGCAGCAGCAGAAATTTCAAGTCCTCCAAAGTGTGAGATAGATTCCAGCTGTGCAGTACAGAAAGAGGATGAGAAATAACTTAAAATACTGAGGGAAGACTATCCTGTCAGTGTGAATATAATACCTCCATGTTTACATCCCTTTTCCTCCCTCCCACACAAACAAATACGACCAACCCATAGACAAAGAGTACATATTATCGAATAAGGATCCCGACCGATTGGCATGGAGGCTTGTAACAATTTTCATTCTGAAGACATAATGTAACATTATGGTCACATAACTGTAAGTTTGAACAAAGCAACAACCTACACCACAAGTAAAACAATCCATGAATTCAGATTCTTAATGTTTGGCATGGAACAGGTGCTCTTTTTTTTAACGCAAATCTTGGCGGCACCAAGAGGTAGATCATGGAATGTGGACTTATGGATTTGAGCTGTGGAGCGAAGGGGGGGGGGGGGGTGATTTGAAACACAGATGAAAAAACCCATCTCTTCAGGCAGAAAATAAGATAGCATCGCCTCAATAAAGGTCCTTCAACGTGTCAGATTGATTCCAGCTATTGTAGAATTTAAGGTAATATCATACAGGTATTGATGATGATTACGATTTCATATGCTCATAAAAGCTGAGATACCCCTATTATATTTATATACATATACATATGATGTATAGATATGTTTATATATATATATATATATATATGAAATTATATATATATATATATGTATATATATATATATATACGTCTCTTAACACAATTTTTTTCCTCTCTCTCTTAACCCAACCCTTTCCGGCACGGAATAAAGACTTATAGATTGTAGCTGTGGAGTGAAGAGGAGGGGGATGATGTAAAACACAGATGAAAACACCCATCACTTCAATAAGTAGATACGATGACATTGCCTCAAAAAAGTTTTCCATTTATTTTTACACATAAAATCTTCACTAATTTTGTTCTATCCTATTAAAGAAACCACTACCATCCACATTTGTACTATTAGTACATGTATCATAGGGAGTGACACCTAAAGGTATGTAGGATTATGGGGTTATGCCAGCATCTCCTATTCGATTTTCAGTAGACATTAATATTGGAATCATCTTGGATCATCAATCCTCGTCATATTGGAATCTTGGTCATATTGGAATCTTTGAATCAAGATTGGACGAGGAAAATCTGGCAAGGCTCGCACCAAGGCCAAGTCTCGATCATCAGGCGCCGGCCTGCAGTTCCTCGTCGGCCGAGTTCATCGCTTCCTCCGTAAAGGCAATACGCTTCCTTCCTTCGCTTCCTTCCTTCCTTCCTTCGCCTTCCTTCGTTTCCTTCGTAAAGGCAATACGCTTCCTTCGTAAGGTCAGCTTGTTGTTGTTGGTGGTGGTGTTTATTGGACGAGGATTGGTGATCCTCTTGGAATCTTGGTCATATTGGAATCTTGATCATATTGGAATCTTGGTCATATATGCAATGTATCGGCATTGGAAAACAATTGTAAACTGTTTTTTTTTTTTTTCGAATGATTTTCAATGCTTTCGATACGCGGACAACATTTGAGTTCGGCTTTAAGATTTCTGTGTATCCCAAAATAACTTTGTACAACATAGTTTTCTTCTTCAGTTTGGGAAGGAGAAGTTTCTTTCTCCGAGTGTTTGAACGCCACAGGGTGACGCCCTTTTTTAGGGCAGTATTGTGAATGGTAAAAAAAAAAACAACAAAAACAAACAAACAAGTGGGTTTGACAGTTTTTGTTTTTGTTTTTTATTTACGTTGGGGGGGGGGGTTGTTCCGGGAAACCTTGGGGAATCCGGTTCAGTAGCCGCAATATGACCTTAGAGTATGTGATGAATGTATGTGTATTAATTTTTATTTATTTTGTTCAGAGTTTCTTCTTTGGAATCTATAAGTGTTTGTCTCCTAGCTTCAGGACTTCTTTTTATTCAGATAGAATTTATGCTCATGTGCACTTCTCTGTTTACACGGTATCAAAGGTAACCCTTTTCCCCGAGGGTCCACTGCACCCCTCAAAGGTGATGTACATTTTTTGTGGGTGTATTCGTATATATGTCAAAGCTTATAGAACTTCCTTTGTTACGCTCTCCTGTGCTCTCTCCTCGGCGCCTGGGGGGTGGGAAGTTGAGACGTTTATTGTGCGCGTCCCGAGCGTAAATCCATTTCTGTCCAGTTGGTACGAATTGTGCGTTGCTTTCCTTTTGGACGTCGTCGGCGCATCAGTGTCAAAGCGCTTTAAAAAGGGTATGGTGTTATGGAAAACTGGGTGGTTTGATAGCATCCCTTGGATTGAGCTATTGTGTAATCTTTATCCTGCGGTTTTTGATATGCACAAGTTTGATTTTTTATGAAAAAGTGGGTCACAACGGTAGTTCATATTCCCTCTCGCTAATTCCTGATCACATTAGCGTGATAATAAGGTTGTATTTGAAAGTGATTATATGCCATTATGGAAGGGCTTTTTTAGGGACACAAAGCTGACTTTTATATCTTTGAATTTTAAAGGTATACGGTCTTATTTCAACAGAATTAAAGTGTTCTCATGGTGTAAAGATAAACAGGCAGATGCTATATTTTTGCAGGAGACGTATAGTCTTGAAGACAACGTTATTGAATGGACAAAACAATGGGGAGGAAAGGCAATATTTTCACACGGATCTTCACATAGCTGCGGGGTGATGATTTTGTTTAAAGATGTTAGATGTGGATATTATTGATAAGTATGTTACGGAAAATGGAAGATGGATATTGTTACGGGTGAAGATAGAAAGCAATGAATATTTACTTTGTAATATTTATGCGCCAACAGGCGACAAACACACAGATCAGAGACTTTATTTTGAGCAATTACTTGAACGTTTGACGTCATTTGATGATATTAGTTCTTTGGCTGTTATAATGGGGGGAGATTTTTATACACTCTTGAATAGGTATATGGATAGGGATGGAGGTAACCCGACAGCGTGTAATGTTATTCAAGAGGTGATTTTCAAAATACAACATGATTTTGATTTAGTAGATATTTGGCGATTAAGAAACCCCCTTGTTAGAAGGTATACATGGAGGCAGTCCCACACTTTAATACAAAGGAGATTAGATATTTGGATGATTTCGGATGTTCTTCAAAGTTATGTTAAGGAAACTGATATTATTCCTGGGGCTGGCACTGATCACTTTGCAATTATTCTAAAGATTGGGAATAAAACAAGGAAATGTTTTAATGTCACAAATTGGAAGTTCAATAATAGTCTTTGTGATGATGAGCAATTCTGTACTGAGATGTCCCGAAGTATAGATGTTTGGATTAATGAATCATTAGAGTTTGAAGATTTGAGAGTACGATGGGACTTTGTGAAGTATAAAATTCGTTGTTTTTCTCGCAAATATAGTATTGAAAAAGCAAAGAAGATGAGGGAGGAGAGACAGATGTTAGAGAGACGATTATATAATTTACAGAAGTTGATAGAAGAGCAAGGAGATCAATTCCTTCAAGAATATGAAAAAGTCAAATGTGATTATGAGGCGCATTTGGATCACATTACACATGGTATTATAGTGAGGTCTAGAGCAAATTGGGTTGAATATGGAGAAAAAAATAGTATTTATTTTCTTAATCTGGAAGAGGTGAATAAGATGTATACATGTATTAACGTGTTGAAGAAAGGAGAAGATTTCTTTTGGATGATAGTGATGCTATTAGTAAATATATCAGATATTATTATTCTGAGTTGTATAAGGAGCCCGAAAGGAACACTTTCACAGACTGTCCCTTTTTAAAGTCTGATGGTAGTCCATCACTGTCATCAGCAGAACGAGATATATGTGATGCAGATCTGACTTTGAGAGAATTCACTGCGGCTCTGAAAATGATGGCTAAAAATAAATCCCCCGGAAATGATGGTCTGACGGTAGAATTTTATGTTAAATTTTGGGATAAACTCGAAGGAATTATGAATTACAGTTTTATGTCTGGTAAATTATGTTCGTCGCAACGACAAGGAATGATAACGTTGATAGCTAAGAAAGGCAAAGATAAATTATCTATTGAGAATTACCATTCGATTACTTTATTAAACGTTGATTACAAGATATGTTCGAAGGTGTTAGCGATGAGGTTAAAGAAGGTTTTACCTAATATCATTAATTCGGACCAGGTAGCCTTCATCAAAGATAGGTATAAAGGTGAAGCGGTTCGCACCGTTTCAGATGTTTTTCAGAGACACTCTTTTATTCTAGATTGAAAAGTATTTGTGGTTTTATTGTAAGCCTTGATTTTTAAAAAGCTTTCGATTCCCTCAATCATCAATAGTTATTTGAAGTGTTAAAATTCTTTAAATTTGGAGAACAATTTTGTAGATTTGTGCGTGTGTTTTATAATGATATAGAAAGTTGTGTTTTGAATAATAATAGGTCAACAGGGTATTTTAGGATTGGGAGGGGTGTCCGCAAAGGTGATCCTTTGTCACCTTATATGTTCATTTTAGCCATAGAGACACTTGCACTTCATATTAGATATAGCCCAGAAATTATGGGAATAAAGTTAAGTGTACAGGAGGAAATAAAACTTTCTATGTATGCTGATAATATCACAGTTCTTTTTTTAAACAAATGATCAATGTTTTCTTAATATTGCAAAGATTTTAGATGATTTTGCTATCTGTTCGTCTTTATCAATTAATTATGATAAGACAAAAGTGATGCGAATCGGTCCATCGGTGTTTACTACTGCACCTAAGACGGACGTGCAACAATATAGGAATGCAGAATTTGTATCTGCTCTCACTGTTTTAGGAATAGATATTTGGTATTCTTTTCACGACCGGAAGGCACAATTACAACAAATTTTGATGAATATTAAATCACAACTGCATAGGTGGAGATTTAGAAATTTATCCCTCTACGGGAAAATTCAGATTGTTAAGACTTATGCTTTATCTCAGTTGCTATATATCGCAAGTATAGTTTCAGTGCCAGATTCTTTTATACATGACGTGGATAAAGTTATTTATGAATTTATTTGGAGAGGCCCAGATAGAATAAGGCGCAATGTTTTAGTAAAAGATTATGAGGAGGGAGGTTTGAAAATGTGCTGTTTAAAGTCAATGATGCAAGCTGAAAAAATAAAATGGGTGCAGAGGTTATTTGGGTCATGTTCAAAAGGATGGAAATCCATTTGTTTGAATTTGCTAGCATCTGTAGGAGGAGAATTTTTGTTCTTCTGCAACTTTGATGTTTCAAAGTTAAAGATTAATGTTTCACGGTGGTTTTTAGAGGTATTAGAAACGTAGGTCCCTCCTTCAGAACAGAGAATTAAGCATACCCAATCAAATAATCTGGAATAATAAATACATTTTGTTTCACGGGAAGTCTATGTTTAATACACATATAGCAGAGAAAGGTTTTTTGAAGGTAACAGATATGTTAGATGAATGCGGCCGACCTCTGCGTTGGAAGGATTGTAAGGGTAAAGGTTTACAGTTTACTTAGTTTTTCACTCTTCTTGATTGCTTCAAGAAGATGCCAAGTGAATGGAGGCTTTCTTTTTTTTTCTTCGTCAAAATTATCACCCCTTTATTAAACCCCTGAGTATTATTCCTTTAATTTTGATTAAGGGTAGATGGTTGGAATTACATAACGTAACAACAAAGCATTTATATGATATATATCTGCATTTGAATAACCCTGGAAAATCTAGTGTTTTTGATCGTTTTGATGTTATGTATGACATTGGATTTGAAGATGTTCAATCTCTTTTCTAATTACCTGCCAGTTTGACAATTGATACAAAATTGTGTGGCGCTCCGACAAAATGAGTCATAAGTCGCACGGGGAGTTTTCCCGTAATGAGCCGAAAATGAGGTGGAAGCACTGCTCGGGTCGATATTCTTTTTATGACGGATTTTGATTCCGTGATGTTTTATCTATTTGTACAGAAAATTTCAGCGTGTAAAAAGGAGTACAAGTGTCCCAAATCGCAGTTTTTCTGAGACAATTGTGATGCGCTCCGTCGGAATGAGTCAAAAGTCGCAAAAAATGAAATCGTAGTTATGCCTGTATGTGAATTTTACAGACACTGAGCTTTACACTGATATGTAATACAACTCATTTCGACATCCCTATAGATCATAAAAACGAATATTAACTACGCTTATGATGTCAGTCCATTTTCTAAATAACGGAGAAAATCGCTCTCAAAGTTCAGGCTATGTTCAAGCTCACAACCTGTTTCTTTCACGGGACGAAACAATACAACAGTCCTGCTTAGCGACGGCGTTTACGCTCCATCGCACGCACTACCGTATAAGGCAATAGCTTGGGTGTGTAAGATAATTAACCAATCGCAGGACAGGTCTATCATTAACGATTCTGACCAATACGGCAGCCCGAATGTAAACTTCGGTGCGTTTGTGTCCGTGCCGCTGCCGCCGCAGGAATGAGACGGTATGCGTTGTGTGTCGGCTGCGGTGTAGTTTGCCGCAAGTTTTTAACTCACAAACAATAGGAAACAGTTGAAAGAAAAAACGGCACGCAATGCGTATTACGGAAGCGTCTTTTAGCGAGGGCGTTGATCGCTTCCATTCTCCTCCTATGTTATTGTCAATAGAAACTAAAGAGGATACGTTTAATTCCTAAATAGAACCTGAGAACCCATTGTAGGCGGGGGTTCAAAAGACAGCATCGGTAGAGAAAGTCAATGAAGTTAATTAACGATAGTCGTCTTTTGAGATCGTGTTCTTTGCGTGTACTAAAAACCCTCAAATTACGCACATGGTCGTAATGTTGCAGAGCATCAAAGACTGCTTTCGCATCTGTTCTGCTGCAGCTGTATACAGCCGTAATAACATTCTGAATTCCCGCCATATTAGGCACATTTTCTTTATAGGCGTACACACAGTAATTATCGCCTATCACGCTTGCCAATGCTGAACATACTATACATATCAGAAGCTAATGTCGATGTAGGCTTGACAGCTTCACGTTGGGTTTATATGATTGTATCATAAATATACTTCTTATTCTCAGTCACTTTTGTAATACCATAGCATATAAAGAACCATTCACTTGTATAGCTCAAACTTAATTTTTTTTTAACATCACATTTACAGTTACAATCTTTCTGCATTTGAGATGTTGAGTATAGATAATTATATTGAGAAATATTCGGAATTAATATTTAGGCCTTCCTCACTTCGTTTTGTATTCACAAACCAAATCAAAATAGATGATTGCTTGATTACTTTCGGGTAAAGGAACCACCGGAAAAGGAAAAGCATTTAATTTTCTTGTTAACGAACCTAAGCTAATAGCGAGCAATATTTCATTTTGTGATTAACGAACCTTCAGAATAATCCCCTCCCCCCCCCCAAAAAAAAAAGCATTTCAGTGCCATGCGTTGTCAATAGTGATAAAAGGCCCGTTTTTATTTCGTAATGTGTCTCAGTATTCCTGTGCTTATTTTTAAGGATGTACCTCTCTTTATGATTGCGATTGATGTTCAACTATTTCTTTCTCGCAAGCTTGAAAAGGAAGAAGCTAAAATTCAGGCAAGGAGACGAGTTTTCTTCCATGAGATACAATTATTAAGACATATTCCCGAAAGTTGTGTGATTGCTTATGTGCCAAAGAATTGTTTCCATTACATGTATCAGGCACAATACAAAACGGTTGAAATCTGCTGAAAGTCGAACTTCGTTGTTGTTGTTGTTGTTGCTGTTGTTTTTTTTTTATTTCATTTCCATTTCAAGCGGGGAGAGACTAGAAACTAGTTTGTCTATACTGGCAGGAGACATTAGTTTTCCAGTACATACCCCGCATTTAAACAGTCGCTATATGTTTGTGGTCAGAATCAGATAATGGACACGTGATATATTATAAAAATGAAAATACAAAACAACGAACACGCCATATGTACAAACATTATGAACTTAAATGAATTATACTTACCTGTAATATTCTGCATGAAAAACAAGCACGCCAATTAGATAATTTAAAAGAATTAATAGAACACACAGCGATATGATGCATGGCAGATCAAATCAAGTTCAATTGGTGAGAAAGCTAAATGAAGTTAAGAAATTGACTTCTTTTCGTTTCTCTTTCAATTTATGAAAATAAAATTACATTGTGTATCTATTGAAGCGGATTGTCTCTGTTGCGAACGATCGCCATATATAGCATTGTTAGTCTTCTGAAGCCGAATCCCTAAATACTTTAATTTTTGCTTGATAATTGTAATAGCCCTTATAACTTTATAAAGGACTCGCAAATTCAAAGTTTCAAACCGTATACTAAAACATTACATTGTACACGGTGTATTTAAAAAAAAAAAACAAAACATTTTGAATGCACAGAAACGCACAGAAACGTAACCAAACGTTACCAAATACAGTGGAATGCATTGTACGGCGTGGTACTATCATTAGAAGGATATCCCATTCCTTTTTACTTTTATTTTCTTGAAGCAGTAGTCAAACCATGTGTCATTTTCGTAACGACATCACTTAGGAATTAGAATGTATGAAGATAATCGTTACTCATTTATTTTGCGCTATTATTAGAGCATTTACACTTTCCAACTTTTATTGACAGTATTATGTTACTGTGTGGTTACGATTGCGAATGTTGGTTATGAATTCAAAAGACTGGTTCATTAATCGAACTATAGAGGTAATAGCTGTTTTGAAAGTAGTTCGGTACAAGTTCAAAACGCAATCGAAGTCATCGTCATAGGGGGAACTGAAAGCTCTAGAAAACTTGTTTAGGCCAGTAAAGATTGCCGTATGCAATTTTTGTAGAAAGTTTTGACTTAGGCCATCTTTTGAGTATTTTGAGAAATTAAATAAAAAAATATTTGTTTTGATTATGTCAAGAATTAGTTTGAACTATAAGAATATAAAGGCGCGATTACCCCCAAAAATGTCGTAGTTCGATTAGACATGATGGGTAAAATGAATTCATGACTTGTTGACTAATCCTTACTGAATTGATGATCACTTCTGTAAACCATCAGTTAAGTCTCGTAGATGATACCTCTGTAATCGTAGTCAAAATTCTTTTGGGAGATGAGACGAAAACCAACAAACAAAATGTCATGTATCATCGCTCGAGTTTCCAACATTTGGCGTCACCCGACCAACAATAAGTGACGAATCAAATGGAACATTATATTGTGGGATAGCAGACTGTGTTACCATTTTTAAATGTTGCGAGCAATTGTTTAAAAAAAGAAAGAGAAAGTGAGGCAAAGTTCAAGAAATTAGAAAAAGCACGTAAATGCAGGCGATCACGATTACAATGGGCCATGCGGATGTATATGATTTCCTAATGTACATGTCTGATTTCTGTAAACTATATTATATTTAAATCTAAGTTCCCTTCCCTCCTTGATAAAAGTTGTGTTGGGTTTTCGCTAAGGGCATGTAATAGGAAACGCTATAAAAATGACAACAAATAACCGCCTACTATACATCAAGAGATGACCTATACATACATGAAACACAAAAAATCTGTACGTTCTGATATAATGCAACTGCTTGTTGTTGTTGTTGTTGTTTTTTTTTTAATTACCATGGTCTTTCTTGGGGGAGAGATGAAGAAAAAGAGTAGAGTGTATCATTGTCAAATCCGGATGATTCCGATAAGTGTGTATTCCCGCCCTTTCTATACAGGTAAACGATTTATGCTTGGTATGCTATTATAAAAGCCTGAAGAAAAGAAGAATTGATTCCGCGATCACTTTTAACCTTTCATAAAATTCACGTTTTACGATAGTAATGATAGCCTGTAGGAGAAAAAGTAAGTTAGCGTCCCTGACTGTGGTTCTGAACACAAAAGGGGACTGAGAAATTCTTTTACAAATTAGCAGACATAATGCCGATCCTCCAACACTGTTGCTCCATTACGTCACTGATTCTGTTATCAATGGCGAAGAAAGAATACTGGTTGCGTGATTATCCACCCCGTGATAGCAGGAAGTTTACCTGTCATTGTTCAAGGCTTCGTTGATGCGGGGTTTACTCGGATACAAGGCGTGAACAGTGTCGTCCGAGTTCTTTCATTCGGAATTCCTCAGAATACACATTTCAATTGGCAATTAGCGCTGCTACTTCGCAAAGCTGTTAGCCAAATTCTTTGCAAACTTGACCTCCCACATGTCAGCTACACGCAATACACGACAAACAGCTATCATTACAAACATTCTGATTAAAAAACAAAAAACAAAATGAAGAAGCACACTTTTGAGTAGCGACACAGCTTTCTGTCACTTTCTCAAATAGGTCCTACTTCTAAAAAATACACAGAAGACAAGAGTCATAATATATGACTAAGTTAAGTTAAGCTAAGTTAAGCTAAGTTATATGACAAGAGTCATAATATCCTCCAAAGGGAACACGAGCTATTTGGGCATTTATAATGTTTGTCTTCCGATTTCTCTCCATGCCGTCGCGGCCCAAACCATCATAAGAAAATAGGGCAATAAGTTTTATTAACCAGGGAAATAATATTACGCATTACCCAGGGAAATAATATTACGCATTACATACATCTGGCTAATTATCACACGAATTGTCGATTTTATAAAAACGAGAATTGCCAACTTAGGCCCTACTATATCTCCAAAGATGAATTTTAAACAGCAAGTCACATACCAGGGAACGAAAGTTATGATTATTTGAATAAATTCATTAATGAGGCCAATAACCGTTGTAAAAGTACACACACGCATAAAGAGGTTCCAAGTTCGATATGTGATCATGTTTTAGCTCATTGATAAAGAATGATAAATTTTGCGTGATCTTTCGGTGGCATTGATTTTTTTTTTTTCAGCGCGATTTGTGCGTCACATCAATCACCACTTCATGAAATGTGGTGCATGTATCAAACGAAACTCGCTGGTCATGCAATCGATAGCCTTGGTCAGCTATCGACCAAGCATATAATAATTTGTGACCCGCTACAACAAAATGGTCCTAAAGTCGCGCACGGTCGAAGCCGTGAAAATAGTGTTTGAAGTTAGAGCATCAAAATTGGTCAAAACTTTCGATTTTCTGAATTTGACATATTATTACAGTCTGACATGTCTTCTATCATCTGTCGAAATTTTGAAGCAAAATGACGAAAGGAAAGACCAAAAAATAGAGTTTTTCTGGGCCATGTTTTTTTGGCGTTTCAACGAAGCAGAAACTGGTTCGAACATTTGGATTGAGCGCCACACATAGGCTCCGCCCCTAACAACGACCAGAGTGATCTCATTGGTCAGTTTGCTGCTTGCCGCTAACCGAAGCGTGAAGCTCGCACACTGCCCAGTCGACTGGTGCGTGCGGGCGAGTTGCGCTATGCCTAGCCGCTTCTCCTGACATCCTGGTCGCTGATTGGTCGGTGAGGAGACCGCCGACGCTGTGTTTGAATGAGCATTTCGGTGGTTGCTAGGGCTTAACTTCTATTGTTCGGAGGTGAATACTGACTTGCGTGTCTCTTGATTGTGATTGCGTCGCAAGGAGAACTTTTAGGGCGCTTTTCTCGAAACAGTGATTTCTAAGACGTCTTGACATGCTCTCTTTTAAACATCGATATCTCCGCAGACGATTATTTTTATAAGACGTGTTATATATCAATTTAAAGCATAAAGATTAGGAAATTGTGTCATGCAATTTTCAAATAATCGACCTCGCCCGACTTTAGGGGTTACGCCATTTCCTGACCCACTTCATCTGACACACTCTTTCTGACACACTTTTTTTGCCATTCATTTTGTACACGGGGCAGTTTTCATGAGACGGCCTCTGTTATTGGCAACTGTGCTAATGAATATTCATCAGCCTTGCGATAATTTTTTCATAATGAGTCACTCGGTCTGATTCTGTGTCTGTGATTGGCTTTTAGCTATTGACTTACGCGTGATATCGATCTCCTCAAGTAAGGGGGTCCATGACGATATCTGATTACCAGTGTGCGTGTGTGTGTTGAATTGCGTTTTAGTGCCAGTGAGTGTGGCATGACTTCTGCAGGTTTCCTGTCCATTTCTCTCTCTTTTTCTCTCTTTTGCTTTCGTATCATCTTATCTCTGTTATTCTTAGAGTACAATCGTACTACCACAAGTGTTTTCCCCCATTTTTTGAAGTGATTATCTCGTTTGCAACAATTTAGAGGTGAGTTTTTGTTCGAGTGTTTGTTGAGTTTTTTGATTGAACACGATGTAGATTATCTACGTGTGTGCGAGAACATTCATGGTACCCACTCGTTTGTTTCCGTGTGCATTTTTACCGTACAGTGTCTTCATCGTTCGTCTTCCAAGCAGCGAGTTTTCACCCTAGTTTTCCTCAACGTAGTTTCTTACCTCAATTTTTTTTTTTTTTTTTTTTGCGGTGCAAGATGTTCAGTGTATTTTTTCTACGGTAAAATGCCATCGTTGATGATCTCCGTGTATTCATTACTAGTTTTCCACCTCCGTTTCATTTTGTGTACAACTAACATTGATCTAAAGTCTAACGTACTTAGCTACAAAGTCTGCGATGTCTGTATGCTGATGTGTTTTTGTGAGCTGGGAGTGACTATGGTGGGAATGATATTCAGGGTTTTGCTGTGGTTGAGATGATAGTGATGATGATCATAATGATTCTGGTGATGATATACGAACCCTTTTGATGATGCAATTTATTTCGTGTGACCATGACGTTGATCATTGATGATGGCGAGAACGACACGAGTAGCCTAGCCTAGGCCAAGGACGAGAGTGACACTGTCCACGGGGGCTGTTGCTCGCTCATGCACAGGAGTGGTCTAGACCTAGAGACTTGCATTTAATCAGTTTTTTTTTTTTTTTTTTAACCTTTTGGTTGTTCACTTGGGTTAGTGCTCCAAAAATTCGTTTCTCTAAAGAAACTCAACCAAAAGCTTGACAATAAGGTTGCCTCAGGGCTATTCTTTAGTAAATATTAGATCTAAATGGCGATGCTAATTTAGTTTTCATTTTAAGAACTCGATTATATCCCATTTTCTTTGCTCATTTTTCAAATGATAAATTATTTAGAACTGTAAATTTACTTAAATTCTGATGTACTGCATTCACCATTGTAAAAATCAATAAAAAAGAGCCCGCTGAGCAGGTGTTTCATTCTATCCTTTTCATTTCCTTCCTATCGTGTTGGTTTCCTTCCTGTCACTTCCTTCTTTGGCCCTGGACGGAAGAAAAAAAAAATCCCATCTTGCCATGTAAAGACAGAACACATACCATCATGAAATATTATGACATTAGAATAGTTTTAAAAGATTATGTAAGTCATCAAAATTCTTGTGTGTGAAAATAGATAATAAATAAAAGGTGATTTCTTACAAAGCAGTTCTGTCAAATGTCCAACAGCCTCAGAACAGCTTCGATAATGAAGCTAGTGAAATCTCAAAACTATCGTGGCAACAAGTGATATTGATAGGAAATTCTGACAAAAACTGTCACAACATTTGATGTTTAAATTTGTCTAGTTTTATTGGATTAGGTCATGAAACTATAAATGCCACCGATAAAATCACAATCGCTCTCAATTTGAACAGAGGCAGTAGGGTAGGAATGACTCAGCAAACAGCTGATTATTTATGCGTCGTATCCATGGGCACTTCGGGGTAACTGGGAGAAGACGTACGAAGTTTAGACTTGAGTCAAGAACTATTATTTATTATCAATTTTTTATTCAAAACATTTTTTTTCTTTGGATTTCAAAAAAAAGGTCAAAATATTTCATATTACGCTTCTTAAATGTATTATGAATATAAATATGAAGAATTTTTATCGTGATTTCATGAAGAATTAGAATTATTATGAATATATAAATACTAGACGGGCTGAACAATGAAGTCTAATTTTGCCCCAAGAATTTGCAGCCCACCGTACGTGCTGGTGGTGCATTCCTAGCGTTCTTGCCGCACTCTCCCAGCCACGTGCAAGCATGCATGCAACAGTCACCAACAGTCACATAGAGTACATGTTTAGCTACTTCACCGATCTCACTCCTGATCTCTTGCAAAGAAAACCTTTACAAGTGTAGAAAATTCTCTCGAAACTAAGCCAGACATGAATTTGGAACATACATTACAGTGTCAAGACTTTTTCAGTGGACTTTGTTTTCGCTATTTGTCTGTTTAGCTCTCGAATGTACGACTTCTTACGTCCGATTTGTTTTTTACCTCACCACGTGGTACTGTTTTTTCAGCCCCATGCTTCCTCCATATGCACACATGTTGTAAACACACACAAGCCACCGGCACCGCGATCGAAGTTTGAGCGATAGCGATAACATGTGTGGAGCAGACATGCGGATTTCAGCACAGATGAGTAGTTGAACGTATCACGATTGTAAAACAAATATTTTTCTATGTCTCTGCCAATTTGAATTAGGTTATCTAATCATAGATGGATTACGATTTTATTCTAAAATAGATTAGCTATGGCAAGAATTTGCTTACATGAGAGTTATTTAATAACATTGCAAAATAAAACCCCCGTCATTGAATGGAATGTTCCAGAGCTATCTGGGGGGGGGGGGGGGTTGGGAGCATGAATACCCTTCGCGTGTAGATCGCGCAGTAGGGAAGATCGCGCCCAAGTTCACTGCCGACTTACTAGGCAGGCACGAAGATTACTAGTACACAGAGGCCCGTACGTACGTGGATGGGTTAAGCAGCTGAAAAAAAAAAAAAGGTACTGGAAGCCCACGTAGTAGCAAGGCCTACACGTGGATGAGGTTAGAAATTGCCGCGCGCCTCCAGCTCACCAGCTCCTGGCCGCCTCTTATTGGCCGGCCTTGAGCGCGACATTCGACAAGCCATACCATAGTCTTGAATATTCATTAGCACAGTAGCCAATAACAGACGCCGTCTCATGAAAACTGCCCCGTGTACAAAGTGAATGGCAAAAAAAGTGTGTCAGAAAGAGTGTGTCAGATAAAGTGGGTCAGGAAATGGCGTAACCCCGACTTTAGGATCATTTTGTTGTAGCGGGTCACATTTAGTTGGACCAGCATATAATTATTTAGTTGGTTTATACTATTTTGAGGAAATAGATATTAGATTGATTTTTCTGAGGCCTCGGAAGTCTACTCTTGATTGTAAACTGCGTGAATTTCAATATAAAATGTTGTATGGTTTAATATATACAAAAGCTAAGTTATTTTCTTTTGGTTTTGTAGGAGATAATCAATGTACATTTTGTCATTCTGAGGTTGAGACTTATGAACATTTGTTTTTTCATTGTAGGAAAGTCAATCAGATTTGGAAATTGTGTACCACAATGGCCGCAAGCGAGTAACACGTCACTTTATCATCTCTCCCGAATTTCACTTAGATATTAATCTTTGGATACTGTTTTCGACATCTCCTGCTGTACTAAAACATCATAATGAGTACCCAGACAAGGAAGGTGCCGCCAAGGAAGGTAAAACAAGACAGGAAATGTGATTCTGGGGTGGAAAACCGTGGCGCCACTCTCCCTTCTCCGAAAAATTCTACGCTGCCACCAAGAACACGGCCTTCCGCAGCTCAACCCGCCAGCCCACCCCGGGTAAAGCACCACCTCGAGACCACTTCAACAGCAGCGGCCGCAGCACCCGTGCCATCCGATACCCACGACATGCCCGACATGTCAAGAGATCTCCATGACAAAAGGGATGACGTAACTTCACCTGAAGGAATTGCCCGCTACTTCCACGAAGCAACAGAAAAGTTCGAACGGATGATAAAGAAAGCGGTGGATTCCTTGATTGAAAACATCAAACAGGTGGAGACTCATCTGGGACAGGCTATCGAGTTTGAAAGCAGGAGAGTAACGGCGGTCGAGAACAGGAATCTGCAGCTGGAGAAAAGAATGGGCGAGCTGGAAAGAGAGGTCAGTGCGCTGCGATCAGAAGTGGAGAGGCACAACTCAGCCATCAACAAGAGTGAAAGGTTCTCGCGGAGGAACAACATTCGCATCGTGGGTATACCCGAGTCCACCAATGCCGACGAGGATTGCACAGCTCTCGTCGAGAAAATCACGAAGGAGAAGTTTGGCCTTGACATCAAGGTAGAGAGAGCGCACCGCGATGGAAAAGCCTCAAAGGATCGACCCAGACACATCCTCTTCAAAACCCTGTCATACCGTGAGAAAGTCGACATCATGAAGAATCAGCGCCTGAAGCTCGCGAAGGAAGCGTACTTCATGACAGACGATCTCACGCTGACGATCTGGCTGAGAAGAGGAAATGGTCCACAGCCGTTCAGGAGCTGTACAAGAAAGGTGTGAAGCTTCGCTTCTTTGCCGGGAAATGGAGGAACCGAACTGGAGTCCCGCACAATTTCCTTTCCTCCAGTTAGGTCACTACAGTTTCCTGCGTGCATGTACTATAAATAATGCTTCTCAATATCTCTTGTTTAATTCATTACGTCACAACCATGTTTCTTTATGTCTATTTCTCTTTTTCTCCGATCATCCTCCTCTCTGCCTTTCTTTCTCTGACGACCTCTAAGTCTGCAACACGGCAAATATGAATATCCATGTGTACTTATGTAATCCATATCATGCTGTGTACAGGCTTACCAATATAAATAGAATATTTCCAAAGATATTTTGACTTTATATGTATGTACAGGGAGAGTTGATGTAGCAATGATCTTTACTGTGAAATCTCACCTGTGCGATGTGGCCACTACTCTTGACAGTACTTCGTAAACAATTTACACTCTGTATGACTTGCTATTTTCCTTCCTTCTCTTCTTGTCTGCTTTCGGCAACTTTTAAACAAATGCTGATGGTAACGTTATGGTCTATATGTTGTCCTCCTTTGAAATATGGATGACTTTAATCCTTGTTTACATAAAAATGTCCAGTGTCGATATTATTTGCCTGATGAGTTCAATTTAGAATTTATCAATAATGAGCATTCTTTCAGTTTATTACATGTCAATGCCCGCAGTCTGTTAAGAAATTATGAAAATATGCGATTATTATTGTCTACGATAAATATGCAATTCTCCGCTATTGGCATCACAGAAACATGGCTTAACGACAAATCTCCCCCTTTATATAACATTGATGGGTATTCTGTTGTCCGTTCTGATAGAAAATGCGGAAGGGGAGGTGGAGTCGCCCTGTTCCTATCACACATATTATCGTATACAGAAAGGCCTGATTTGACATACAATGGAAATGAATTTGATTGCACATGTGTTGAAATCAATATGTATAATAGAAAAAAACATAATACTTTGTGTAATATACAGGCCCCCTCATACAGATAGTAATTCATTTTTAGATAATTTTGATGTTTTATTAGAGCTGATCAATCAAGAAAACAAAGATGTATATATTATGGGTGACTTTAACATTGATCTTTTGAAAGAGGAGCACATTCTTAGAAATTGATTTTGCAATATCTTGCAAGCAAATTTTTGTAATATCACAATTGATAAGCCTTCGAGAATTACTGTCAATTCATCAACGTTGATCGATAATATTTTTACGAATATTGACACAGATTATTCGAAATCTGGTCTTTTGTATAGTGATATCTCTGACCATTTACATATATTTTTCATTTGTGGTGACACACAGAATTCTTATGTTAAGCAGAAAGAACGTAAAAAGAAGCGGAAATTCACACTAGAAAATATATCATTACTCAACGATGATTTAATCACGGAAACGTGGGGTGATGTATTAATTTCTGCAGACCCAAACATTGCTTATGACACCTTTTGGAATATATTCCTTTCTTATTTTAACAAACATATCCCCACAATTGCAAAGAAAAACAATAAAAAGATAAAAAATCCATGGATAACGAAGGGAATTTTTCGTTCCATTAAAAAAAGAAATGTTTTATATAAAAACAGTTTACGGCATCCTGATAATGATAATGTTAATCGATATAGATTATACAGAAATAAACTTACACAGATTATCAGGCTTTCCCGCAGAATGTATTATACGGAAGCTTTTGAAAATGCTACTAGAAATATGTCAGCCACTTGGAAGGTTATTAACGACGTCATCGGTAAGCAAAAGAAGGTGTCAACATCTCAAATTACGAATAATGGACAAACGTTTTGTGATCCTAAAGATGTAGCATGTTGTTTTAATGAGTACTTTGTTAATGTAGGTCCTAGTCAAGCTTCTAAGATTGATCATACACAGACAGATTTCTCGCAGTACTTGGGCACGTCAAACGATAATTCATTATTTTTCAAACCAACAGATTTTAATGAGATCCTTGATATTGTGCATTCCAGAAAATGTAGTCATACATGTGGTCGTGATGAAATGAGCACTTCTTTTTTAAAACAGATTGTTGGGAGTATATTGACACCTTTAATACATATCTGTAATTTGTCGTTGTCAACTGGTGTATTTCCAAACGCATGTAAAATTGCAAAAGTTATTCCAATATACAAAAAAGATGACTCTTCTTTTGTCTCGAATTACCGACCTATCTCTATTCTTCCTAGTCTTTCTAAAGTCATAGAAAGACTTGTTTATAACAGACTGTATGATTTTTTATTACAAAATGATATACTGAACCAAGACCAATATGGTTTCAGGAAATTTCACTCTACTGATATGGCACTAGCCCAGTTGTATGACAGAGTGTCGACTGCCGTAGCTGAACAAAAACATGTCATTGGTGTGTTCATGGACCTAAGCAAGGCATTCGACACTCTTGACCACACTATCCTTTTACGCAAACTACATTGTTATGGAGTTCGTGGCATTCCACTGGAATGGTTTGAAGATTATTTATCAAACAGACAGCAATACGTATACTATGAATCGGTAAACTCTGAAGTTTTACCCATACATTGTGGCGTCCCACAAGGATCCATATTGGGACCATTATTATTTCTAGTGTATATAAATGATATTACAAATTCCTCTAAGTTACTGCAATATATCCTGTTCGCCGATGACACCAATATATTTTGTTCCAATTCTGATTTTCAGTCGCTTTTAAGAACTCTTAATACTGAATTGCCGAAATTATCTACATGGTTCAAGAGCAATAGATTGTCACTCAACTTAAAAAAGACAAATCTTATTTATTTTCATAATAAGAAGCATAAAAATGAAATGCGCCAATTGAATATAATGGTGGATGGTATATTATTGGAGCAAAAAGAAAGTGTCAAATTCCTTGGAATATATATCAGTGAAAATATGAAATGGAATGCTCATGTGCAATACATCTCAGATAAAGTGTCTCGTAACGTTGGTATACTCTGTAAGCTTAAGTATTATGTCCCAAAGAATATTCTATTTATGCTTTATAATTCGTTGATATTGTCGAATATCTCATATTGTAACATTGTTTGGGCAACTGCGAAAAGTCACATTGACAGTATATTGCTCCTACAAAAGAAAGCTATACGTATATGTACCAATTCAGGTCATTGGGACCATTCAGATCCTTTGTTCCTAGAATTAAAAACACTAAAGGTAAATGATATTAATTTTTTGCAAAATTCACTTTTTATGTTTCGTCTGTATAACGGTCAGTTGCCATCTTCTTTCTTCTCATTATTTTAGCTAAACAAGGATATACTTTCTTATCCCACAAGGCAATCTGATAAATTTCATCTACAAAATCCTAAAACCGTGATGGCTCTGAAATCTATCAGACACACTGGACCTGATATTTAGAACTCTCTTCCTTCAGAAATTCGAATTTTATAGTCTATGTATTCTTTCAAGAAAGCTGTAAAGACAATGCTGCTCTCTGGATATCAGTGATCTTATAATGTCATTGCAATTGTATTGTATGTGAAATTCCCTCGTTATTGCGTAATGTTATGTAACCGACCATGTCCTGTAACTGTTCACCTGTACCTTGGTGAGAAAATACTTTGCCATGCTTTACTATTCAGCGATCCAGGTGATCTCACTTTGTGTATTGGCGAAAGCAGACAGACCTCTCCTCTCTCCTATCCTATCTCTATGCAAGTCATCCCTCCCCTTATTTTCCTATATGTTATGTATTATGTACGAGGGCTGCATGCAAATCAAGCAGTGCTTAAGCTGTAGCCCTTCTGCGTTATTCATTGCATCACTGATAATTATGTTCTGTTGTACATTGTAAAGGCAATGAAGAAACTGTATTGCTGTACATTCTAAAGGTAATGAAGAAACTTACCTTGTTAGCAATTAATGTTTATGTATATCCATTTGTATGTATGGTACCATTGTTACAGAATTTGCCCGATTTCCATCCTTATATATGGAAATAAACGGAACAAAGAAATTTTCATAACCTCTGAGAACTGTTGGCAGGCTGTAACTCATACAAGATGAAACGGAGGAACCAATGTGCATTCAGTTAACTCAAATATTTTAATTGTCTATAACTGTGAATCTTGGTTTTACAGCAAATTATAAAAAGAGAAAAAACGAACATAAATTATTCCTGCTCAGTGGCTTTCTGGCTCTTAGGACTTTATTATGTTTAACTTAAATTGGCCTTTTTTTCACCTCGAATGGCTGTCACGGGTGTACGTTGCGTGACGATGGCTTATGACGACGATGTATGACGATGACAATGCAGGTCGACGACGGTGTCGGTCGACAGCGGGGCCCCGTTACGCTGGTGCTGGGATGGACTGTCGCGTGGTCTGTCGTAGCAACTCTTCGCGATTGCCGTTCGCGTGGTCGCTCTCCCGACGGACGTCTTAGCGGTGTCTCCTCAGCATCCAGGAATGAAGTCCGGTCGACAGTCTATGCTCCCTTACTGCCTCGGAGCTGGTCGACAGTCAACGACGCCTTTATGCACCTGCCTCTTGCAGTGTCAGTGGGCCCTTGACCCTTCGGGAAACCCGGAAACCCTTCAAATATTAAAATATTCAGATCACTTACAGCCAGAGCACTTGAGCACATTCATATTATCCTAATCAACGTTCAAATTACCTCATTATAAATATACAAATGTATCTCAGCTCATGCAACCATAAATAACAACCATTCTATATTCTATATCACATATTAACTTGAGCGTTTAACAATAACCATTGTATCTACATCACATATTAACTGAAACCTTTATCACAATTCACTCTCAATTCGGATATCCGTTACACAAACGAATTATGCCAGTTGAATACATAAACATTTCAAAATTAATGCACTTACCACTATCTGTGGGTATCTCTAGTTAGTACTGACTGGGGTGGCGGCCCCTATCACCGTTACCGAGTGGCCATTCTCATGCAATGTGTCACGGAGACAGCACCACAGCGTGATGTCCCCTTCACGGCCTGATGTCATACTGCCGCTCCTTGCCACACTTAGCACTACCGTGGCTCTACCGAGAGCGGTCTGGAATGTCTTCCATTGACATGTTAACGAGTTTGCATCAATTTACATTCTTAAGTGCTTATTTACAAATTCTATGCAAATTGACCTCAGTGGAGGAGAGCGTCTGTCACTCCACTCGTGACAAATAACCCCCCATTTAAGATGACAGTCGCTCTGAAACAATAGCCATTTCTCTAATAAAAATCCAATGTCTGTAGCGGGTAAGTACTTTCTCACCGTTACTCTTCTAAATCAGAAGCAGTATACTCCTGATAACAATTCACTGCTTCATAACTTCACTCGTCGTGATACATTACAGACTACTGTTCCAATTATCGGCTGCTGTCCATGGAGACAGTTTATATGTGTATTCTATCGAACCAACAAACTCCGCATTATACTATACAATCTGATTTACTCAGTCAATTGGATAACATATAAACTTCATCATATCTCTTCTAACACTCTTTTGCATTATTATACCAGCCACAGTTCAATAATAAAATTACCTTTTTTGCACCGCACAATACAAAATTGACACTTTCGGCACAATTTCAACAGACTCTTCTTGTTGGCCAGTATAACATTGGAGAATATTATGATACCTGTGCTAATCGCATATTATGTGCATTAGCTGTTGCTACAAAATAAAATGTAATGTGCAAACCCTTCTTATGCACGGTATTATACCGGGGTATCTGATTCAGAGCAGTCAAATAATTTAAGAGATGTATGAGTCAACTGCCTATCTTACCTCATACTCAGCATACATAATGTGTGTAATCCTATAGCTTTCCAATATACCTCCTAACATAACAATACATTCTTTGCAAAATTACGTTGTGATTAAACTCACATATAGTAGAGATAACATGGGCTGTTTACACCTCTATTTCTACTCAGTAGGGCATCTGCTGAGGTAATCAGCCCCAACATTCTCTGAGCCCTTGATTACCTGTACACGATACTGGTATGCCTGCAGTGCAAGCGCCCAGCGCATGACTCTTGGATTTTGCATTCGCGCGTGTGTTAGATGAGCAAGCGGGTAGTGGTCAGTTTGCAGCTGGAATGCTCGGCCATACAAAAAGTACGAGAATTTTTTGACCGCCCACGCAAGAGCTAGACACTCGCGCTCAGCGATTGGGTACACGCGCTCGCGTTTTAGCAGTTTTCGAGAAGCGTTTCGAGAAGAAGTTTTCGATGGCGTGCTCGATGATGTCGGTCCGTCCCGGGACATCGTTCATGACGTCCGAGAACTCCTGCAGGAGAGTCTTTACCTCCCTCATCTTCTCCTCATCTAGCTCGTCGTTGCACTTCACATCATGCACGCTTTCCGACGCTTTGATGGAGGGAAATGAGATGGGCACCGATCCGTCATCATCTACCTGGTCGTCCACGACACTGACGTAGTTCGCCTCCCGTTGTACCTGGTTTTCGCTCTCGACATCGTTGACTTTCTCGTCTTCTCTCCCAATGTACCGCTTCATGAGATTGGCGTGGTAGGTCCTTTCCTTACCATTCACAAGCAGTCGGTAATCGTCTCTGGCGATTCGCTGCACGACTTCGAATGGACCTCGCCATTGCATTTGCAGTTTATTCCTCGTCGTCGGTAACAGGAGTAGCACTTTGTCGCCGCACTCGAAGCGTCTCTCCTTCGTCTTCACGTCGAAGTGTTTCTCGTATTTCCTTGATGCTTTGGACAGCTCCTCTTTGGCGAGTTCACACGTCTGTTCGAGTCGGTTTTGGAGATCGATGACGTACTGGTACGTAGTCTTCGTTTCCTCCTCAGGGATTTCCTTAGTCCACAGCTCTTTCAGTACTGTCATGGGTCCTCTCACCACTCTGCCATACATGAGTTCGAAAGGAGAAAAGCCAAGGCTTTCGTGAGGCACCTCTCGATAAGCGAAGAGAAGAGCTGGCAGGAAGCGGTCCCAGTCGCTAGGTAGCTCCTGGCACATCCTCCTCAGCATCTGTTTCAACGTGCCGTTGAATCTCTCGCAGGCGCCGTTCGCCATCGGGTGGTATGGTGTCGTGTGAAATTGCTTCACTCCCAGAAGTTGAGCTGCTTTTTTCATCACACCTGAAACGAATTGAGTGCCGTTTTCAGAGAGTATCTCATTAGGAATGCCTAACCTCGAGAATACTTCAACTAACGCCTCTGCTACCCGTTCTGCTTCGATTCGTGGTAACGCTACCGCCTCTGGGTATCTAGTTGCAAGATCGATTATCGTCAGGATATATCGATTCCCTCTTTCAGTGATCGGTTCAAGTGGTCCGATCAAATCGACCGCCACTCTACGGAAACATGTATCAATCAAAGGGGGGATGGTCAGGGGTACTTTCCCTATCTTACCCTTTGGCGTAGTGCGTTGACATGAATCGCATGATGCACAGTAACGCTTGACATCGGCTTGAATTCCTGGCCAATAGAAGTGGGCGAGAATCCGGTCAGCCGTCTTCTTCGTCTGCAGGTGACCTGCTAGAGGGGAGTCGTGAGCTAGTCGGAGTACTTCACTGCGATACGGCTGGGGCACCACTAGCTGCGTGAATGTCTTTCCTCTCTCGACGTAGGGAGACCTGTATTCACGGAAGAGAAGATTGTCACGACAAAAATATCTGACCTCACTTTCTTTCCCTACAGCCTTAGCCTCACCTTTCTCCGCCAGCTTTCGAAGTTTCTCCAGCGTAGCATCTCGTGCCTGCTCTCTGATCATCTCTTCCCTGGTTGCAGTGGTCTGCTGATCCTAGTCTCTTCCAAGGCCGTTCCTTCGATTTCCTCATGCCTCTTGTCTCTACTGCTGCACTTTCGTTGGTTGTAGGTAGGGGTGTTGGTAACTGCTTCACACTCTCGTTAGTGTGGGGACGATCACGACTGTCGGAGGTCGTTGTGATGCCGTTCTGCGTTGTCCCTTTCGAAGACTCTGCTTCCGCGGACTCTGCCTCTGAACCGGAGGTCGTCATCTCCTCAGCTGACGGCTTCTCCCTAGCATCCTCTCCGCTCCATCCGATGTCCTCGTCACCAGGCTGCCTAGCACCACTAACATTACCTATGATTAGATCGTAGATAGGATTCGTCATACATAAAGCATGTGTTGTTCCAACAAAGTATGGTGAGTCGATTTCAACTTTTGCTAGTGGCACTTTTCTCACAGTACCATCTATGAGCACACAAGTTTGAATCTCACCAGTCAGCTGTGATTCCTCTATCAGTTGACGTTTCACCACTACGGTGTTGCAACCAGTGTCTCTCAGCACCTTCACTCTTTTACCATTTAACATACCTTCACCTGTCGGCATGTCTGTGCCTATGTTACACCCACCGCTAAGAAGGGGTAACTCGTGACCACACATCAGTTTAACAGAAGGTGTGCCACTAACATTCCCTCTCTCGTGAGCATCATGAGTAGGGCATACTCCTACCACACATGTTGCCCCCGTCTGTTTTGACTTTGGCACATGCTGCTTGCTAGTTACTTTCGACTGGTCAGTTTTACGGTCTGGACACTTAGAAGCAAAATGTCCTTGCTTACCACAGACAAAGCAACCCTGGTTGTCACGTGACGTAGTGCCCCCTTTCTTTGCTTGGCTTGCTTCGTTGCCCTGGTTACGAGACTTATTATCGTCGCGTGCGCGCTTACCAGAGCCACCATGCCCGTGTGCGTCCCGATACCGATCTGCGATATCTGCCATCTCCTTCACCGATCGTGGGTTTCTCTCACGAATGAAAACAGATAATCCACGATCACAACATTTGAGCAGCTGTTCACGCACCGTTAGCTCTAGTAGCCCTTCATAGGACTTACTTGTACCCGACATTTCTACCCATCTGGTAGCATATCCGGTTATGCGTGTTGCAAATTGCCCAAATGATTCACCCATTTTCTGCCGCGCCTCTCGAAAACGTTTGCGAAAGCCTTCTTCGGTTAGCGCAAACTGCCGCAAGAGTGTATCTTTCAGACTTTCATAGTCGTCGGCTTCATTTGCCGGTAAGAGAGAATAAACTTCTAAAGCGCGCCCGGTCAAAAGGTTCCCCAATGCAGGAGCCCAGCATTCCTCTGGCCACTGACTTTGTTTTGCATATCTCTCAAAGCGCAACAGATAAGCGTCCAAATCGTCAGAGTCAGCGCGAAACGCCGGCAAGCTTGGCAGGCTACTCCTTACACTATTTGTTGCCTTCACATTGACACTCTTATATTGAGCTATTTCTAACTCAATCCTCTTTTGCTTGGTTATTTCTTCCCTCTGTACCTGTCTTTCATCTCTTTCTAACTTTTCATCTCGTCTCTTTTCTTCGAGATACTTGTCTCTTTCAGTGCGGGCAAACTCCACTAGTTCTGCACCTTGCAATCCACAATCTTTACCTAACTGTATGTACTTCTCTAATTCCATTGTGATATCTTATACACACAACATGAGGTTACACAAATCACGTCTCAAATTCTTGTATGAATAAACCCTGCCAAGTTCTCTCCAGCGGACGAGCCCCCAATTGTCACAGAATTTGCCCGATTTCCATCCTTATATATGGAAATAAACGGAACAAAGAAATTTTTATAACCTCTGAGAACTGTTGGCAGGCTGTAACTCATACAAGATGGAACGGAGGAGCCAATGTGCATTCAGTTAACTCAAATATTTTAATTGTCTATAACTGTGAATCTTGGTTTTACAGCAAATTATAAAAAGAGAAAAAACGAACATAAATTATTCCTGCTCAGTGGCTTTCTGGCTCTTAGGACTTTATTATGTTTAACTTAAATTGGACTTATTTCACCTCGAATGGCTGTCACGGGTGTACGTTGCGTGACGATGGCTTATGACGACGATGTATGACGATGACAATGCAGGTCGACGACGGTGTCGGTCGACGGCGGGGCCCCGTTACGCTGGTGCTGGGATGGACTGTCGCGTGGTCTGTCGTAGCAACTCTTCGCGATTGCCGTTCGCGTGGTCGCTCTCCCGACGGACGTCTTAGCGGTGTCTCCTCAGCATCCAGGAATGAAGTCCGGTCGACAGTCTATGCTCCCTTACTGCCTCGGAGCTGGTCGACAGTCAACGACGCCTTTATGCACCTGCCTCTTGCAGTGTCAGTGGGCCCTTGACCCTTCGGGAAACCCGGAAACCCTTCAAATATTAAAATATTCAGATCACTTACAGCCAGAGCACTTGAGCACATTCATATTATCCTAATCAACGTTCAAATTACCTCATTATAAATATACAAATGTATCTCAGCTCATGCAACCATAAATAACAACCATTCTATATTCTATATCACATATTAACTTGAGCGTTTAACAATAACCATTGTATCTACATCACATATTAACTGAAACCTTTATCACAATTCACTCTCAATTCGGATATCCGTTACACAAACGAATTATGCCAATTGAATACATAAACATTTCAAAATTAATGCACTTACCACTATCTGTGGGTATCTCTAGTTAGTACTGATTGGGGTGGCGGCCCCTATCACCGTTACCGAGTGGCCATTCTCATGCAATGTGTCACGGAGACAGCACCACAGCGTGATGTCCCCTTCACGGCCTGATGTCATACTGCCGCTCCTTGCCACACTTAGCACTACCGTGGCTCTACCGAGAGCGGTCTGGAATGTCTTCCATTGACATGTTAACGAGTTTGCATCAATTTACATTCTTAAGTGCTTATTTACAAATTCTATGCAAATTGACCTCAGTGGAGGAGAGCGTCTGTCACTCCACTCGTGACAACCATCAATGTATATGATATATGTGTATCTGCATGAGCAATGATATAATGCAGGAACCAATAAAATCAAATCAAATCAAATCAAAGTTCTTGTTTTACCCCAGATGCAAAAGTTAGATTGGCAATCTGTTCATGTTGGTATTAAAACGCAGGATATTGGAAAAGGACAACTCATAAACCATTTGATATTATTGATAAAATGGATGATATTTGTATTTTTGAAGGAAAAGAGCAGGCCCCCTTTGATAAGAGAAATTAGAGAAAGAATGTTAGAAAGTAGAGAAGAAGAAAGGAAATTAGCAATGAAACGAGGTACGCTGGCCCTGCACAGCAGGAAATGGAATCAATTAATGACACGGGATACTTACTGCACTACTATATGATACCTTTTTTTGTGCTTTTTGTTGTTGAGTATTTGATGAACAGGTTCGATGTTTGTGGGCGTGTGTGTGTGTGCGTGTGCGCGCGCAAATATGTGTGTATCTGTGCTGGAGTGAGGTATACCTGGAGTATGCCTATTTAGAGGGGGAAGTGTTGTTGAGGTTATACGGGTGAGCGATGAAGGGGTAATGTTTATAGGTACGAATCATGTACAGACATTGATCATGAAGATTTGTAAAATGTTTGTATATTGGATTGTGTGTACATAGGTATGTAGGCTTTTTGTTGACACCTGATGCATAGGTATGCAGACCTTGTGTTTGACCCCTTAACAATATTGATTTCATTATCTCATAATCACTGCTGTGACGAGTATACGGACGCAGTCAATGGGTATATTTTGTAATGTGTATAGTACATACATTTTGGTTTTGCTGACCCATTAGCCATTAACAATTGATTTTATAATTATTGCGGGGATGATTATATTTGTGAAGCAGTTACTGTGTATTGTATACTAGTAGTAGAACAATCGGAAATTTACACAATGACAATCCTAAGAATTATTTTGTAATATTTTGATATACGTTTGAAATGTCACGCTGCAAGCAACACAATTAAATATTGAATTGTAATCAATGATAGATGATGAAATCGAAATAAAATATTGTTTGAAACACAAAAAAAAGTCACTATTATTGCGTAATTCTAAAGCCCTCGCCGCTTGGCCGCCGACGCCGCCGCGCGCACCATGCTTTGTTTTGTCTTCAATGGGGTCAAGAGCAATGCTTCATTAGCATACGCCCTAGCAACGGAGGCGGAGTCTCGATCGGGCAAGAACAATAAATGCGAAACGTTGTTAACTATTCTGTAACGCCTTGATTGATAACTGGTAATTATGATATTTTAAATGACTCATTGTTTTCATCTTGCCTTTGGGGTTCAGCCTCGAAAAGTCAATGGCCTATTACTGTTCCCCTCCACACTCGTCACTTAACCCGAGTCACCAATTTTGATTTTTATGTTGCATCATTTTCCTAATTATTGTTTTTTCTGTATGTATATATGTTGTTATGCTGTATGAAATCACATCGATTTCATTTTCTTTCTTTTTTATGAGATGTCGAAAAATAAACTTGAAACTTGAAAACTTGAAACTTGAAACGCAACGGAAAGGCGAGCGTTCGAAAAAAAAAATGTAACCGAAAAAAATTGTGATTTGGGACACTTGTACTCATTTTTATACGCTGAAATTTTCTGCACAAATAAAATTTCGACCCGAGCAGTGCTTCCCCTTCATTTTCGGCTCATTACGGGAACACTCTTCGTGCGACTTATGACTCATATTATGACTCTTGTCTTCTGTGTATTTTTTAGAAGTAGGACCTATTTGAGAAAGTGACAGAAAGCTGTGTCGCTACTCAAAAGTGTGCTTCTTCATTTTGTTTTTTTTTAATCAGAATGTTTGTAATGATAGCTGTTTGTCGTGTATTGCGTGTAGCTGACATGTGAGAGGTCAAGTCTGCAAAGAATTTGGCTAACAGCTTTGCGAAGTAGCAGCGCTAATTGTCAATTGAAATGTGTATTCTGAGGAATTCCGAATGAAAGAACTCGGACGACACTGTTCACGCCTTGTATCCGAGTAAACCCGGCATCAACGAAGCCTTGAACAATGAAAGATAAACTTCTTGCTATCACGGGGTGGATAATCACGCAACCACTATTCTTTCTTCGCCATTGATAACAGAATCAGTGACGTAATGGAGCAACAGTGTTGGAGGATCGGCATTATGTCTGCTTATTTGTAAAATAATTTTTCAGCCCCTTTTGTGTTCAGAACCACAGTCAGGGACGCTAACTTACTTTTTCTCCTACAAGCTATCGTTACTATCGTAAAACGTGAATTTTATGAAAGGTTAAAAGTGATCGCGGAATCAGTTCTTCTATAGTGCGTGACACCAAGCTTTATAATAGCATACCACGCTTAAATCGTTTACCTGTATAGAAAGGGCGGGAATACTCACTTATCGCAATCATCCGGATTTGAGAGTGATACACTCTACTATTTTTCTTCATCTTTCCCCCCGACAAAGACCATGGTAATTCAAAACAAACAAACAAACAAATCAACAAGCAGTTGCATTATATCAGAACGTACAGAATTTTTGTGTTTCATGTATGTATAGGTCATTTGTTGTCGTTTTTTTACAGCGTTTCCTAATAAATGCCTTGAACGAAAACCCAACACAACTTTTATCAAGAGGGAAGGAAACTTAGATTCAAATATAACATAGTTTGTAGAAATCAGACATCAGGCAATCAGGCAATCATATACACATCCGCATGGCCGATTGTAATCTCTTACTTTGACTATTAAACATGATCGCCTGCATTTACGTGCTTTTTCTAATTTCTTGAACTCTGCCTCATTTTCTCTTTCTTTTTTTTTTTACAATTGCTCGCAACATTTAAAAATCATAACACAGTCTGCTATCCCACAACATAATATTCCATTTGATTCGTCACTTATTGTTGGTCGGGTGACGCCAAATGTTGGAATCTCGAGCGATGATACATGGCATTTTGTTTGTTGGTTTTTGTCTCATCGCTCAAAAGAATTTTGACTACGATTACAGAGGTATCATCTACAAGACTTAACTGATGGTTTACAGAAGTGATCGTCAATTCAGTAAGGATTAGTCAAATCATGAATTCACTTTACCCATCATGTCTAATCGAACAACGACATTGTTGGGGGTAACCGCGCCTTTTTATTCTTATAGTTCAAACTAATTCTTTACATAATCAAAACAAATATTTTTTTATATAATAATACTCAAAAGATGGCCTACAATGTAAGTCAAAACTTTCTACAAAGATTGCATGCGGCAATCTCTACTGGCCTAAACAAGTTTTCTAGAGCTATCAGTTCCCCCTATGACGATGACTTCAATCACACAAAAAAATAATAATGTTTCAGTACTTATGGTAAACGTATTTCAAATGCTAATACATGTACATAAAACAAAATAACTGACACTGACAAGGGCAAAAGACGAATTAGATAATACATTGAGTAAGATTATTATGGCAAAATACCTTACCTTTAATCGTGGGGCCAATAAAGCCATCGCTGTAAAGAAGTCATCATCCAGTCTAGCATCTTCCAAGACCAATGATGTGAGGTTGGGGAGTAAGTTAATGTCTCGACCAGGAGCTTGACTGACATCCATGCTTGTCACTCGAGAGTTATCTGAACGCTCTGCTGCCTTTTAATGGAAGTAAGGAAGTAAAATGCATTATTATTCTTCCAGATATATTTGCGTACAATAATGTGTTCAGTATCAAGCTATCAAACATATACATATGACGCCAAAAGGTCAAATTTCGAGTTAAAGCAGGAAATGAGAGCATCAGGGTATTAAATGTTGTACAGTTTTTTGTTAACATTACTTTAGGTATGGCCATTTGAATGCCATAACTATGGATCTCCTGATGACATCCAAATTTACCTAGACACACAGCGACGTAAGGCGGCCCCTTTCTGGAAATGTGCAATATCGTGTATTAATAGAAATTGTGGTCAAAATATGAAGAAGTACTACCTAAATACTGCATACCTAGCGCATCAGTAATGCATCGGTAATGCTCATAGAAAAGAACAAAAATCTATGAAATGACCTGTAGGAGAGGACGGGTAATTGCCAGGTTGTCACATACCTTACACAGGAAGATCCATCCACGACCTGTGTGTCTCCTAGCAATACGTAGCGCCGATACTTGTTTCAGGAGAGGAATCATAGGCTCCAGAGCATCCTTTTCGTGGCATTCAAATGCGACATCAACGAGGAAAGCAGCATCATCACCATTTTGGGTAATACCTCCATCATGCTTCTGGCACAAGGATATGATGACATCCCTTCCGACTTCCTTATTTTGTGCAACGGTGAAGTAAAGCAGATATTCATACAATACGCATTCCTCCATCACCTCGCTATTTATTCGGTTGAACTCGTCCCTGTTGCTTCCATACAGCCATGCCAAATGCATCCCTGCCAGAAACTCCAGGAATAACTTGTGGAGAATTTGATATTCGACTACAATCTCCGTCCTTCTCCTGTTGTTTTCTCTTCTGCCAACAAACCACTTATCTCTTGTAAGCACTCCAATTTCACAGACGGTTTTTAGGTCAAATGGGCTTGTCGTTAAGTCCTCCTCCCTAAACACAAGCTTGTTCTTAAGGAGGCAATACAACGCATCTTTGCTGAACTGCTGTAAACTGTTTCTGCCTTGCTTTAACTTTTCTGCCTGCCTCTTCTGGTTTTTCTCCTTTCCAGCATAACGATCATTCAGATGCTTAATTAATTCTTGGAAGAGTTGAGCGAATGTTTCGAGTCCTTGAATTACACTGCGGCTCCCTTCATTCTGCCAAATGGAACAAAGCATGCTGCAGAAGATTGGATAAGGCGTCATATTCTCTGCCACAAGACTGTCTTCGTCTGTCATAAACCTGATGAGACCGTCTTTAGTTTCCTTGTTGTCGGGGAAGAATTTAGCAATGTAAGAATTCACATCTTCTTTCTTGAAGCCCTCAATTTCAACAAATTTATATCGCTTTTCCAGTTCGGTATAGGATTTAATTTCCATAGCTCTCCGCGGTCGAGTGGTGACAACAACTGGGGAGTATTTGTACTTATTGCCCGTTAACACAGCAATAATATCATCTTTTAAGGCATTTCCATCCATGTCTTTGCTGTATTCGTCAAGACCATCACAGAGAATCAACACTTTTCTTTGGTTCTTTCGAATGTATTCTTCTACTCTTAGCCCATCAAATCCCACTTCATCAGATATTTTGCACATGATGATATCTCCAAAGGACATGTTTGCCGTGATATCCCTCAAAGGAATTAGGAAAAGGAGATCAATTGCCTCCAGGCATTTCCCCGAAGCCCAGCCCAGAGTAAGTTTAGCAAGGAAAGTTGTTTTGCCAACGCCAGCCTCTCCAAACAGTACAATACGGTTTTTCGACTCTTTATTAGTGCAGATGTTCTCCAAGTGTGTAATAAAATCACCGTACTTCATGTCTGTTTTTTTACCCTTCATACCTTCATAGAACATCGCCAGATTCGTATAAATGTCGTCTAGATTCATTGATGATTGGAAATGAAGTGGAGAAGTGCGTACTGTGCTGTACATGCGCTGATAAAATATTCGGAGCTCCCTTTTCAATTGCAGAACTTCGTCATGTGTAAGGCAATCGGATTTTCCCTCTGAAACACGGGCTAATTCTATATCAAAGACAAACAAACACGAAATTAAATGAAATGCGTCCAAGGCAACTGACTTGAAAAGATATTTTCCTAATCGATCTCATCGCTTTCTAACCACACGAAGGGCTCGATAGACTTATATTCAATGTAAAACTATCACGCTATCTGACTAATACCCCCTTAAAACTAAGGGATTTAGAGCAATCCGAAAGGAATCTTTGTTTGCATACTTGAATTGACAAAAGTGCTGTTATCACGGAAAACATTGTTCACAATGACGACGGAAATGTTTTGCTCATTTTGGCCATTTGGGCCACATGTGCCATCTTTCAAGTCTAATGCTCAAAAATTGAGAAAACTTCCGATTCCTTATACCCCTTAATGATTATAAACCAAAACTGCTGTTTCATAACGACATTTCATTACGCAGTTGCGAAGATCAAATTTGCGTATCTATTGTGACCATGCACCACAAAACCAAGCAAACGTCGCCAGACATGAATTTTTAGTTAAGGGCAGATTCTGAAAGAGCAGACTCTAAGCTTTAAAATGATTTATAACTCAATTCGAATGGACCCCCATAACTTATCAAAATACTGGAAAGAAAGCACACACTCTGGAAAAGTGTGAACTGAGAGAAGAGGCTCTGAAGTACATGGTCTATTCAAGCGCGTAATCTTTACCAAGCCGTGCTTGCTTTGCCATGAAAGGAGCAAAACACAGGATGTAAACAATCGGACCAACATCAAAGAAGGGTTATCAGATTAAACTGAAAGCGTGCTATATTAGCACATTCTACCCATAATTAATGCTAACTTTCAAAGCAGGGGCATTATCCTGTCAAGAATTATTAGACTTAAAGGGGCCGTGAAGCCCAAATCAACCTAATTTTCAGGTTTAGGCCAACTTTATGTAATGTTTTGTGCTGATTTCGCATTTACGATTACTTTTTGATGATTCTGATGAATAAAAGTGTTATTTTGAGAGAAGATACAGCTCTGGGAACGCCCCCTGAAAAAATGTCAAAACACGCCCACGGCGCGCGCAAGTCCTCATACGTCATCTCAAGAACGATGCGAGTTCGAGCGCTAGCCGAGCAGACGCTACTCAGCTATATATAGCACGTAGTTCTGATAGCGGATAGCAACACAACTAGTTAGACCTCTAACTTGTTTAGCTATTCTTTTTATGAATAACCCTTGAGGCTTTAAATCAGACAGTAGTGTGGAAGAGAGCGCAAGTCACTCTTCCAGTTCAGATTCCTAACATGACAGTCTTGCTGAATTTTATGACCAAATTCCAGTTATTCTGCCTACTCAACGTGCAGAAATAAGGCCCTACGGCTACACTACTACAACAGTTCGAGCCCGAGCTCGAAAATGAAGTGGAAGATGAAGGTGCAGTCGGAGGTGAAGACGAGAATGAAGAAGACTTTGAGAGGAGGCTGGGCAACAGAGATTGGTAAGTCAAACTGTTGATTTTAATTTAATTGAAATTCTACTGGTTTTTTTTTTCTGTAGTTCCCTAGTTATCAATTTGCCCCTTACCCGTACTTTTCCGGCTTCGGCCTGGGGAGCTGTGCGCGCTTGCCATAGCCGTGCACAGTCACTGTCAGCCGAGCCTGGCCGCTCGGCAAGCTGGCGCGCCATGCATGGCCGTACTATCGATGTATTCGGGGTACCGGGTTTAGCGTAGACGTAGATTTATCGTTGTTTTTGTTTTTTTATGAGCTAGCCTAGGAACTCGTCGACTGAATGAGCAGAATTGAGATTTGTTTCGTTCAGCAATTACATTTGCATAAGCATGATGTTGATTTATGGTAATGGGCTGGACTCTGGGTGATATGAAAAATAAACAACAACGAACAAAACATTTTTATTGTGGACTAATTATTATGGGGAATTATGTATTGATCGGGCTCCCACCAGCTCAGCCCCGGCGGTTTCCCGATGCTGATGCAAGTACGAATAACAGCTGCGCCTAAAGGTCTTGCAACGTGCAAGACGTGACTGCACAGTGACTGCACTGGGCTCATGCTGATGAATGATGATGTTTCATTTCATTAATTATCCCCGCTCTTTATCTGATCATAAAACCTAAATCTGAAATTTATGTGCATTCTTACAATGAACAGAATTTTAATCAGGCATTTTTTGGGCTGCCAACTCTCATGTAGGCTATTGAGTGTTGAGCCGTCAGACTCATTCATTTTGGTCCTTTCTCACTCTAAAACTTTATTTCATTTGCATACATTTCTATTGATCTCACTCATTTTGACTCCCGAATTATAGCATTGGCCTATGGGAGTCTCATTCTCAACTAGTTTCCAGTGTTGGCAACCGTGCATTTTATTGCTTGTCCTGAAAATCTTACAGCAGAATACTAGTAGGCCCTACATGGAGCTGCATGTAGGCTACCTTACCTCGGTTCTAACATTGTTAGATCTAACGTTAGAGTTTAGACCTAACATAGGGCTAGGCCCAATATGTGGAAATTCTTTTCTTTTTCTTCAGCAATTGTAATATTTTTAATCAATGTTTATGTCAACTAAAGAGACAAACTCTGATCATTCCAATTTCAGAGCAAAGTGTTAATTTCTTGTTTCATCTAGTATCTAGTGTTATGATTTTGTTTTTACTTCATTTAAATTCATTGATTTACATACATCTTTTTCTTCTATGAGTATTTAGTGTATTTATACATGGGGGAGGGATTGGAAGTATTGGCCCGTGGTGCATGATAATGAATTTTGGCAAACTTGTAATATATTGCAAACCATGCCTCAATGAAAAATATCTCGTGTACAGGTCACACAAGAATGATAGCTATACACACTTTTTTTCAACCTTGCAAAATAGTAAATGGGAATTCAGGAAAGAGGTCATATGTAATATGATACCGGAAGTGTTCCTAAAAATTGTTATTTTGAATCAAAAAATTCATTTTTGTCACACTTTTTTATTTCAGAAAGAAAGCAATAATCCTCATTTCCTTGATCCCCCATTTCTGTCTTTTGTTCAGGTGCTCATGCAGTGGAGGATGTGTTGCCATGTCGACGGTCAAGGAGTCTGTGTGCTGCTAAGAAATCGCACGAGTGGTTGAAAAGATGGACTCTTTTGCTGGCGACGACTTGGATTGCATCACCATGCACCTATGGTTCAAGACCATTTGCCTGGATGAATATGTATTACACTTAGAGACTGCGTACTATCAGTATACGGGCAACGATGAAGATGCCAGAGGTGATGCCACAGACAAGTAAGTGTTTTTATGTTTTTGTTATTATTTTTTATGTGTTTTATAAGAATTTTAGTTATATTGTAGTTTAGATTTGAAATATTCTTGCATATACCCAAGTTTGTTTGTTTGTGTGTGTGTTTTTTGTGCCAAACTTTTAGGCCAAAAAAGTGAAAACACATTCACGAGAAATATTGTATATAGGCCCTATGTTACATATGCAGCCTTTGACTAATATTTTCATGGATACACTGTATACAGATCTCGCATTGGTGTCTTGCTTAACATGTGAACAATTGAACAATTATTGAATTAAGGAGAAGTTGTTAGACCATTATCTAGCTTACGTTCACTACTGAGTATACATGTGTGGATTAAATGTATGCACTTACGAGTACACATATGAGTAATTTGCACTGGCATAGCTGGGGGCACAGGACCGTGCCCCCCTCCCCCCTTGATCGGGGAGGAAAAAAAAAAACTTTTATATGGACTTTCAGTGCGTGCCATTTCATGAACTGATATTCAAAACTCTTCCTACCGTAGGGGGTGTACCCCCTCCCACACCCTCTCCCACTCGGTCGCCTTGCCCCCCCCCCCCCCCCCCCCCAGTTGAAAATTCACCACAGTGGCAATTTGTTTATTATCACGTACTGCAATTGAATTTTGAAAGCCTGGTGTACATGTAATATGTTCATGCACTATATATCCCTACAGTCATCTAGAATCACATAAAGGCATAATTCACACTATTGCTAATCAATATGTTATGCATATAAAGGAAACATTGGGAAAGAAAAGGAAGCCATGTATCAAAGAAAATTTAACTTCTTTCGATTTTTTAATTCTCTCCATTCTAAATTTCAAATTTAGTACATGTACTTTTTCTTTCCTTTCTGTACAAGAGAAACCGCCATGTTGCCTACCGACAGCTAGAGAGATGGCGTTCGAGATTCCTTCGACGATCTGTGCAGGTACCACTGCCTTCATCTGCGGTTAACATGATCAGCAAAACATTTCCATCTACGGAGTACAAGGGATCCAGCTATAAGACCCTTGAAGAGACTGACATTTACAGATTTTGACCTTGACCTTTGACTGCTGACTTTTGACCACTGACCCCCAAATCACTAAAATCACTGCCAGTCATTACACATTCACGCATACTAACTTCAATGAAGATACCTTAATTGAAGCATTTGCAAGAAATAGAGAAAAACTAGAAATTTCTACATTTTAACTTGACCTTTGACTTTTAATCTCATGACCCATGTTGTCTGTGGAGAATCTTTATTTGGTAGTACATGCATACATTAAGTTTCAAGAAAATACCTCGAGGCATTGCATAGATATGGGGGGGGGGGTAGAGAAAGTTTGAACATTTGACCTTGACCGTTTGACCCTGAGCATGTGCACCTGAACGTTGATAGGCAAAACTTTGCCCATGCACCCAGTTATACATGCCAAGTTTCATTAGGATTTATACCTTAAACTGTTAGTTACGCTGTCCACAAAATTCATTACAGACGGACGGATGGACATATGAACTGACGAACGGACAACTTGAAAACACACAATGCTTCCGCACTACTTCGTGGCAGAGGCATAAACATCAATCAATCAATCAATCAAGATAAATAAAATGTGTGATTACCAAAAGCACACAATCCTATCCCCAAATGAAGCCCTCTGCTTGATTTTTATATATGTTTCTGTGTTGAAAAAAAAAATCCATAGCACCATAATAGAACATAGCTTCTAAAAATAACAAGTGAAAATGTTCACTTTTGAAGGAATGAATATGAGAAAAGAGTGAAAAGTGGAAACACAAATTGTCACTCAAATTTCACTGTAAATTCATTTCTTTTTATTCAATCCTCCAAGAGTGCATATTTCTTGCTTATTTTTTTTAGAGAGTACATGTTCCATGAAACAAAATCATGCACAACCAATAGACACACACACACACACACAAATTACACAACAACAAAAAAGTTTCATTTTGTGCATTCAACAGTGGAAAAAAAATCACAACACAACTTCAAAGTTTGGCAAGAGCTTCTCCATTATTCAAAAAGTTGCGTGATCAAAGAACAGTTGGCACTCATATAACACGTCAAAAGGAAATTTATATGAAAAATAATCCAAAGAGAAAAAGGCTACATTATGTCATTAAACAAATCATATCAAACAAATATAGTATCTGAAAAGGACAAAAAAACAAACTCATGGTCGAGAAAACTTCCACAACACAAACTGTGCTTGGTATTCTTTCATGTGCATGTTTTTATCTAAAGCGCTCAACTAAATGCTATTACCTTAAATGCAACATTCTCTGACATGATCTCTTTAGAATGAAGCTTTCATAAAACGTTGAGAAATTAGTGCCCAATACTAACAAGAACTGTGTGCACAATTTACATGAAAGTAAAAATAGAAATAGATGTGACTATACAGGAGCGGATTCATGAATTCCATAAAGGGGAGGCGCCATTCTAAATTAACCCCCTCCCCTTTTGTAATATTTCTTTTGTTAAAAAAAAAAAGAATATAGAGAGATGTTGCGCCCCTCTGGATTCGCCACTGATGAAGTTTGACAGAATGCTTCTCTGTGACTTTGATTTACAGTATCGCAGTTGACCTGGCCTAAATATAACTCCCATTTACATAATATTGGCATTAACTGCATTATTGCCTTTGTTAAATCTCTATATACAGCTTATATGCGGAGTACTCCTTGTTTTATTGTACCGCTATTCTTTTTGGTGACCACAAAAAGTGCAAAGTTGTAAAAGTTGAAGGTGATTAGATATCTGCACAGTACTTCAATATGTACATCATCTCTTGACTGTGTGGTAATTGGCTCAACTAAAATAAAATATAAAAAAGAAAACTGTGGAAGATCTTGCTGTACAACGTTTTGATGAAACTTTGGTTAACATGGCATCACTTTGTCTGAAAAACACACACACACAAAAATAGTCTTGCACACCTCCACCGTAATTTCATCACAAACACCAATTTTCATGTCAATTGCATAAAAACTGTCGGAGTTGCATCACCTGCCCGACTAACGTCACACTGATACCTATCACATACCCCTTCACACTAAGTTTGGCGGGTGTATGATAATCTGCCAGAGGAAGGAACTGAGTACACATAGGAGCATTTTTATGATAATGATGTAAGACTATGCAATCCAAGCCACATGTTAACCTCTTTCATGCTTGAATGACTGTATAGTGGACTCCCATTACATCAAAGTCCCTGGGACCCGCAGTTTTCTTTCGTTGTATTGAAATTTTGTTATAACCGAACAAAAAAAACGATAAAAACACAAAGTGAATTACGTTATGGCCCAAATTTTTACTTGGTTATAACTGGAATTTCTTTATAACCGTGTTCGTTCTAACGGGAGTGCACTTTACATCATATGACATACACTGTATATAATCTTGACATCCATATGATATATGTGACCCTGCACTTCAAAACAAACAAAAAGTCGCCAGACATGAATTTTTAGCTAAGACCAGATACTGAAAGAGCACACTTTAAGCTTTAAAATGATGTACAACTCAAATCAAATGAACTCTCCTAACCTATCTAAATATTGAAAAGAAAGCACAAACTCAGGAAAAGTGGGAACTGAGAAAAGAGGCTCTGAAGTACAGTGTCTATTCAAGCGCCTAATCTTTATCAAACCGTGCTGGCTGTGCGATGAATGTGACAAAAAACAGGAAGTAAACCACCAGAGTAACAACAATGAAGGGATTATCAGATTAAACTGAAATTAAGCATGCCTCATAAACACATTATTTCCATAATCAATGCTAATTTTCAAAGCAGTACCACAATTTTTTTTTAAGTTATTAGAGTTAAAAGTGAAGAGTGTGGACAAGGTTTTTCAGAAATGAAAAAGGGACTGTAAAGACACACTTAATCGCACTATTTTACCAAAAAAATGTTTGAGATAAACTGCTAAGAAAACACACTTTCCTGCCCGTTTTATGATACCAAATTTTAGCGTAATGTAAAAGAAGACCCGCTCTTTCAGAAAATATGAAAAAGTCAAGTTCGGCTAGGATGACCTATTTCACTTATTTTCAGTCCTCACGCAAAATTAGTGTGTGCGACTTAATGTTCGTTTTGAGGTGCACGGTCACATTTTTTATATATATGATATGAGTGTCATAAGCTAAGTTATAGCTAGAACAGCCTCCGAAAACATACAACATGATTATGAACATGATACAGTAAATGTACATGTATCACAGAAAACAGGGTCCAGAGTGAAACCATGAAAAAGTGTTCATGTTTTCATGATACCTTTGTCTATAACTATGTGTCTGGCATACTTCTTGCATATGGATGAAAGGACTCGGAAGAAAGCCTATAGGATGGATAATCAGGTATCCAGACAGAAGTGGCTAGTATGCTGGCGAATGAGCTCATCCTTGGCCTGGTATGTGTACTGGCTGCTGAGGAATGGTGGGGCATCTTCTTTTCCAGTTCACTTGCGCTGTAGTTGACACTCCAACGCGATACCTCTTCCATGAGGTCATGAACATAGGCTGCCATAAGAAAAGAAAATATCATTAACAATTTGTATATATTTGTTTTTAGAAATACATATCAACAAGCATGGTTCTATTAAAAAAGAAAAAAAAACACACACACACACACATATATATATATGTATATATATATATATATATATATATATATATATATATATATATATATATATAGTGTGAAAAAAAAGAGCCAGGTGGACGTAGCTAGGTCAACGTGTCTGTTTATTGCCGCCGAGCTTTCGGTCCCAAACGGATCGTTTGGGACCGAAAGCTCGGCGGCAATAAACAGACACGTTGACCTAGCTACGTCCACCTGGCTCTTTTTTTTTCACACTGAATGCAGATAATGAAGGCCACACACTGGTACTGTAAATGGTCGATACCCCTTCTCACAGTCTATATATGATATATATATATATATATATATATATATATATATATATATATATATATATTATATATATGTGACAGTGCACCTCAAAACGAACATAAAGTCGCACACATTGATTTTGTGTGAGGACTGAAAATAAGTGAAATGGGTCAACCTAGCCGAACTTGACTTTTTCTTACTTTCTGAAAGAGTGGGTCTTCTTTTACATTTTGCTAAAATTTGGTATCATAAAACTGGCAGGAAAGTGTGTTTTTTTTAGCAGTTTATCTCAAACATTTTTGGTAGGGTAGTGTGATTATGTGTGTCTTTAGAATCCCTTTTTTATTTCTGAAAAACCTTGTGCACACTCTTCACTTTCAACTCTAATAACTGTTGTATCAATGGCGGCTGTGTGTTAGCACCGTGTGTCTCTACCGTGTCATTACTGGTTTACTGTATCTGCGTTTCGACTCTATTTGACTTGCAATGTACAAACTGCAAGTTTCCATACATCACAAGCCACGTCAGGAGTAAGTCCAAATCGTCTCCAACCATGTCGTCGTCGAGAACGAGACTAAAGAAGAAATCTTCTAAATCTGGTCACCATGTTGAAACCATCGACGAAGATTCCCCCGAGGACTCTCCCGACCTGGCTGGGCATTACAGTCTAGGTTGTACCGGCAGAGACGTCTCTACTGCTGCTGGGCACTCAAGCACTACACCTCATTCAAATGCAAATTGTGCTGCCGACACAAGTGAAAGTGCGAATGCAAATGCGAGCACGGACAATGTCAAGACCGCCGACATGAAAGAGCTCATTTCCGAGCAAGTGATGAAAGCCCTTTGTTCAGAATCTGTCATCAAGGAAATAGTTGACGCCGTTTACACAGCTGTCTACGAGAAACTTGGGGATGAACTTCATGCTTCGTTACAGCTAGAATTGAAGCAAAGGGACGAAAAGGTGGTGAGTGAACTTGCTTCATCATCGGAGAAACTCCAGAAGAAGATCAAATACTTGGAATCAGAGCTGGAGAAACAGGAACAGTATTCACGTCGTCAGTGTCTACGAGTATACGGCCTCCCAGAATCTCCAAAGGAGAATACGGATGATGCCATCCTCGCTCTTGCCACCAAGATCGGTGTCGACCTGGATGTTCGGGACCTAGACAGAAGCCATAGGATCGCCTCCAAGCCGCGCTCCGGCGATCGATCTACCAACCATCAGTCACCTGCAAAACCCAGACCACTCCTAGTCAAATTTGCGAGATACAACGCTCGTAACCAGATGTATGCTGCCAAGTCGCGATTGAAGGGGACAGGAATTGTCATCCGCGAAGACTTGACATCTGAAAGGCAGGAACTGTACTACAAAGCACTCTCTCACGTGAACACTACGCAAACATGGTCATCTGACGGAAGAATCTTCACAATAACAAAAAACGGAACCAAGAAACTGATCACTTCTCTCCGCGACATCGACACTTTGTGAATAATCAATAAAGCTTCATTATCTCTGTCTTCTAATGGCGTCTTTCTGTGAGTATCTAGGCACTGATTTTTCGGTCAATTCTGATGACGATGAGAATTCCTATTCTCAAAATTACACCTCTGATTGCAATTATTATGATTTTGAACAGTTTCGTGATTCAATATCTATTAATGCGTCGATGAACAAGCTTAGCTTGATTCAGTATAATGCTAGAAGTTTGAATAAGAATTTTGATAAACTTTGTGAAGATTTACAGGTTCTTACGTTCCCCTTTTCTGTTATAGGAGTTACTGAGGCATGGATGAGCAATACATCAAATCATTTTTCTTTACAGTGTTATAATAATATGTTCCAAGCTAATCGCATTGAAGGCCGAGGCGGAGGAGTAGCATTATATGTGAGAGAAAATCTGTCTGTTCAAACTTTACAAGATGTAGAATTGTCTATTGATGGCGTAGAATCTCTTTTCATTGAAACCACGGATGCAATTAAGAACAAGATAATAATTGGAATAGTATATCGTAAACCTTCTTCAAATGTCGGGGATTTCATAAAATCCTTTGATCTAGTTTTGAATACATTGAATGCAATGTCGAAAGTGTGTTTTATTATGGGAGATTTGAATCTTGATTTGATACAGTATGACCAAAACAGTGTCATTCAGAATTACGTTGATGTGCTTTTTTCAATGGGGTATTCCCCCCTGATATGTAAACCGACCCGTGTATGTTCTAATTCAGCTACTCTTATAGACAATATTTTTACCAATTCTTCTGACCATCATTTCATTTCTGGTATTTTACTCTCTGATTTGAGCGACCATTATCCATTTTTTTCTGTTTCTTCTTTGGCTACGTTGAGTCCAAGTAGTAAAGAGCATAGTGTATTATCACGGAAAATAACACCTCTGTCATTATCATCACTGATGGGCGATTTATCGAAAGCTGACTGGTCAGATATCCTTGAGCTGACCGACGCCAATCTTGCCTATGAGTTATTTTTGGACCGTTTTCTGTTTATATTGAATGAACATATGCCGCTTAGAAAAAGGGGTTCTGTTGATAAAAGGATTAAAAAGCCCTGGATCACACGTGCAATATTAAAATCAATCAAGAAGAAAAACAGATTATTTAAATTGTACAAAATGAACCCAAACAACAGTAATGAATCATTTTATAAGCAATATCGTAATAGATTGAACTCTGTTATTCGTCATGCTAAAAGAAAATATTATTATGATGAGTTTCATAAGACTAAATTTGATCCAAAACGTATGTGGAAATTTATTAACCGGACTCTGGGAAAAACTGATAGTAATCTGCCTGAAATTTTAGTACAAGGAAATGATGTTATATGGGATCAAGTTTTAATAGCAAATATTTTTAATGAACATTTTGTGGATGTTGGTCCAAATTTGTCTCGTTCGATTGATACATCAGATACGTCTATGAGTTTTTCTGATTTTCTCTCTGGTAATTTTGAACGTTCTTTCTTTTTTAAACCGGTTTCTGAATCAGAAATATATGATATTGTTCACAAAATTGATGGTAACAAGAGTGCTGGCTTTGATAACATACCCGCTTCCATTGTAAAATCAGTTATCACATTTATCATTAAACCAATTGTACATATATGTAATTTATCTCTTGAAACCGGCGTATTTCCATCCAGTATGAAAACTGCCAAAGTTATCCCTGTGTTTAAGAAAGGGGACAAGAATGATTGTAATAACTACAGACCTATATCAGTACTACCGGTTTTTGCAAAAATATTGGAGAGAATAGCATTTGATAGGCTTTACACTTTTCTTAATCAGAATGATATTCTTTGTTCTAATCAATATGGTTTCCGTTCTCATTATTCTACTGAGTTTGCTATAATTGATTTATATGATCGGGTATTGAATCTTATCAATAAAAATAAGCATGCAATTGCAATAATTATGGATTTATCGAAGGCCTTCGACACCCTTTCCCATTCAGTTTTATTATCCAAATTGCAATACTACGGGGTTCGTGGTATACCATACCAGTGGTTTCATAGTTATTTAACTGGGCGAAAACAATATACTTTATACAATACTTACAGTTCTAATAGCAACTCATTATTGTGCGGTGTTCCCCAGGGGTCCATATTAGGACCCCTTCTGTTTTTGATATATATTAATGATATTGTGAAATGTGCACCGTTTTTCAGTTCTTATTATTTGCAGATGACACTACTTTAGTAGCATCCCATTCTGATTTTTCAGTTTTGGTTGATTCCATAAATGAAAATTTGAATTTAGTTCATACTTGGCTTCTCTGTAATAAGTTATCATTGAATGTTCTCAAAACAAAATATGTCGTATTTCGTTATTCGCAAAATTTGAGTGAAAATTATGACAACATATCATTGTATATAAATGACACTGACATTGAACACTGCTCGGTAGTAACATACTTGGGAGTGATATTAGATCAACATTTTGCCTGGGATTTTCATATTAATCATGTCAGTTCGAAGGTATCCAGGATCATTGGTATACTTCAACATATAAGGCATTTTGTCCCCCTTCGTATTTTGTTTATGATGTACAATGCATTTATTCTTCCATATATTATGTATTGCAACACTGTGTGGGCCACTGCATACCCGTCCAAACTCTGCAAACTGCACCGTCTTCAAAAACGGGCTCTGCGTATCTGTTCAAATGCCGAATTTTATGCTCCATCTATGCCTTTATTTTATAGTTTAAACACTCTAAATATTTATGATATTAATAGATTAAGTATTTGTATGATTATGCATCGTTATTTTTCCAATACATTACCTGAGTATCTGATGGAAATGTTTTCTTTGAATCTGGATGTACATGATTATGATACTAGAAATAGACAACTTTTCCACAAATCTAGAGTAACTTCCCATTCCCTGTATAAATCGATTCGGTATACTGGACCAAATATGTGGAATTCTCTGCCTCCATCGCTACGCAATATTCAATTTCTGAACTCATTTAAAATTAAGTATAAGTTTCATCTTTTGTCGTTTTATGTTTAACGCAACAACTTATATTCACTCACATTCACACACTCGCTCACGCGCGAACACACATTGAGTTATTCTGTGCTGTACTGTAGCTATATAATGTCATACGTTATGGGTGTATCTACCTGTCAAGCCTCCTAGGCTTTTACTGATACATCCTATTTCATTTTTCTTTATTACAATGCACTCCGTTTGTTCTATTGTATTTGTTCGCTGATAGTATTTTTACCATTTTAACCTGTACATATTGTGTATATATGCAAGATTGTTATTTTTCCAATCTTTTTATCCGAAGAATGAAATAAACGAATGAATGAAAGGATAGTGCTACTGCCTTGAAAGTTGGCATTAATTATGGACAGAATTTGTTAATGAGGCATGCTTAATTTCAGTTTAATCTGATAATCCCTCCAAGTTCATTGTTGTTACTCTGGTGGTTTGCTTCCTGTTTTTTGTCCCATTCCTCGCACAGCCAGCACGGATTGGTAGAGATTAAGCGCTTGAATAGACAATGTACTTCAGAGCCTCTTTTCTCAGTTCACACTTTTCCTGAGTTTGTGCTTTCTTTCCAAAATTTAGATAGGTTAAGAGAGTCCATTTGATTTGAGTTATACATCATTTTAAAGCTTAAAGTCTGCTCTTTCAGAATATGGTCTCAACTAAAAATTCATGTGTGGCGACTTTTTGTTTGTTTTGAGGTGCAGGGTCACATATATATATATATATATATATATATATATATATGTATAATATACTAGGTGTTACAAAAAAGCATTTCCTACTTTGGATCCTTAATAGTTCAAAAGTATGTATCAGATAACAATGACATTGATGTGTGCAATAGCGGATTAATGTACAATTTTTTTAGAGGTGCTTTAGAAATGATAGCATAAATCAGATTCAGTAAATTCAAAATTCATTTTGAAGTTAGATTTCAGATTCTGCTCTGTTTTCAACCCTCTGTACAAAATTTAAATTTTGCACAGGGGTCAGATGTGTATGGGAGTGTGTGGTTAACACCCTGACAATGGTCCTGAACAATGGTCAGGATTGGAATGGTCTATTACATATTCATGAGAAATTTCACTTTCACAGCTAGTCTTTATTCATCCTGAAATGCAGAGTATGCAAGCACATAAAACATGTGCTGATTTTGTTCATCCGTGCATGCATGTTACTCTTTACCATGAATTCAGACTAACAGTAACAGTGCCTAGGGCAATCCATCATGAATTATTAACAAAGCATTCATGTGCCTTGCAGCAATAGTCGGGAAGCCTAGTGAGCAGAGCTCTGAAAAGGTGGTATTCGTGGTATTCATGTCTATTGTTCAGGGTCATTGAAAGCGCACACTCACATTCACATGGCTCTTGTGTGTAAAGTTCAATTTTGTACAAATGGTTAAAATTGACCAAAGCCTGGAAATTTACTTTAAAACTAATCTCTGATTTAACGAAACTGATTCATGCTCTCATATTCAAATCACCTCCAACTAAATTGTAGACTATTCAGCTATTACTTATATCAATAAAAGTGGGATTTTTTTTTTTCTTTTTTAACTAGTATATATGGTTGGGGGTAGGGCTGGTGAAGGGACATGGAGTGATTCTTTCAGCATAGCAGAAGAAACGATGACATTAAAGTTAGAGGTAAGGGAAGGTGATAACCAACAAGTGATCCCACTGACGTTTAAAAGCTAGATAAGAAATATTACGTATTTCTTTTTCTTTTTTTTTGGGGGGGGGGGGGCGAAGGGTGACTCAGAACCCCAAAGAACCATGCCCGAATATTAAAACACATAAATAGACAAAAAGCAGGCCATTGAAGGACAAAGAACTTTAAGATTTTGAAGAAATGTGTTGAATTTGTATTGCAACAAATGAACAAAAAGATACATGACAACATAGTAGAGTTATAATTTCAAGTAATCTAAATTCAATTTCCATACTTTCTTTATCCGTGTACATTATCATTTCTGGTCTGTGATCATTTTGTCCTGTAGAGAGGGTAATGACAAAATTATATTTCTTACAGAATGAGACCTTTCCTTTGCATACCTTAACTGATGCTTTCTCAGGCTTATGCTTGGGCTTGATGACTTTGTACCGCTTTTTCTCACTCTTGGTAGTTGCCTGCGGACAGTTGTTATTGGCATTGTAGTAGAGTGCAGCTAGTTGGAGTCTGAAGTAGAATTTGAAACCAATAAATCAGTTTTAAAAGTCTCTGGTTTGAACAAATCCTTATATAGTATTGAATTCCTGAGGCTGGAGAGATTCCTGAGGGGGATCATGCTCATGACTAGCAAGAAGCTCATCCAGCATCTGTAATGTGAAACGAGAAAAGTTCATGATTGTGCCTTTGATTTGGTCAATGGCATATATGCCATGAATGCTCAAAATTGACAAATACTAGTAAATAAGAAAAACAAATGTAATAAGGAAGCATATCTATAGAATGTATGGTCAACTTCATTAAAAAAAATCCATAGGATACATGCCAAATCAGTTCCTCACAAAATGTTTGTAATTCTCACAACCTGCAGTTTAAGCATGGTTGAGCAATGATCTATAATCACATAAAAAATTCTCATTTGTCAAGCTGACTGACAAGCACCTGATAATATATTCAGATGAATAAACTTAAACAGCCAAGAAACTATATGGAATGAAATGTATAGGTTTTAACTCTCTGAAGCACTAAATCTGCACATTTTAAGCATTCAATCACAGGTTCACATTTTCCACACCATCGTACAGTGTACCGTATATATCCTGACAAAATATTATGCAGCTAATTTTTTTTTTTTAGCTCGAAAAAAATGTCAGATTATGCATTGAACAGAATAGCTATGCCTCATCTAACACTTTCACGCAATCTTTAGCATGGGTAGAAGCATTCACAACTGTACCGTACCTATGGGGGGGGGGGCATTGTGCACTTCTGCCCCTACGATTTTACAAGGATTTTTTTTTCTGCTTCTCAGCTGATATTCGATATGGGAGGGAGAACATGTACTATGCAAAGCTACCCACCCAATTTCATCCCCCAAAATTTAGTGTCATGCACTACTAGTATGTAGCTCCCCCCCCCCCTCCCCCATAAGCTCCCTGAACTTGTACGACTTGAAACCCGGCAGTGGATCACTGACAAAATTGTTAGTAACATCAGTTACTGATGCATTTTTTTTTTCTTGCAGTTCTTTAGAAATGCAGATTTGGTGCAAAATTTATTATTCTAATTCCTTTAGCCACAGTAAGGCTACAATGTACCTTGTATACCTATAAACTATAGCTATATCAATTACAATTTAAAGGTATTTTATTTGCATTTTCCCGGTACTACAGACTACAGAATGTTGTAAAAGCACTGTATAGTAACATCAGTTACAGTACCGGTACTGTACAATTGCCCATATGGATGAATTGCAAATGAAGTCTGCATCTGAATTATATAAAAAATTACATGTAGACACAAACCTACTGATATTGACCCATGGATGTGTCTGCATTTCTGGCCCTTCTGCCTTGATGTGACTGAGTTGCGACTACAGTTTATGTCACTGCCTTTCTTCACAATAAGGACGAGCAAGTCGAATTTGAATTTGAACTTTGTCTTGACTTTAGAACATAGGTGACCTATAAGGCTTTCTTTGACTTGAGTCACAGCAATACCCCAAACCAGTATGCTCTTTTTCTTTTTTTTTTTTGGAAAAAAAAAAACTGAGCCTGTCATTATGTACTAACCACCCTGTTATTTGTATATCTACACTCTACAGTATATCATTGTCATTGCTATTGAGTACCCATGGTATTTCATTTGTCACTGCAACTAGTGTAGTGTATTGATTTATGACTGCAGTCACATCACACTCACACTTACACAGTCACAGAGCATAGCCAGCTACCGTAACATTCGATTCACGAATGAAAACACAAAGAAAGACCCCACATTTTTACCGAATTTCTAATTTTGTAAGTAAATGCCGAATGTACAAAAACGCAATATCGGTCCCCTCTTGTTCTGCGTGTGCGTCTTCACGAGATCTAGACGTGGTCTACTGGTGTGCAAAGTCTATGGAGGTTGAAAACAGTCACCGGCTATGATGAAATGAATGGCAGTGAATGGAGTGCACAGTGTAGTGGTGGACTACAGTATTTCACGATAATGCCGAACGAACGTAGTCGTAACCGATAGTCATTATGGTACTCACTCTCATTTTCCTCCTCTTCTCAGCGGCTGGCCTTGGCTGGTTGTTGCCACTCCTCTTCAACTCGGACGATTCGCCATGCTGCAGTGGCAGTTTAATTACAGGCAGAGCATCGGGCTGCAGCCCATCTTCGAATGCATCCTCGGAACCGGGGAAGTGGGCGCTGCACACGTATATACACCAAACTTAAGCTGCTGGGCCCGTCCCAATCGGCCCTTGTCAGTTCTACTCGTGTGGTCCAGATTCTTCGTAGATTTTGATCGTTGGGAAAGGTGTGAATGCTTCGTTTACAGGGTGTAGCTAAGATCTCTTCAAACTATATTTTTGCAATCAAACGTTTAACAATCCCACGTCTTGCGAATAATCGACACACGACAACAACGGGGTGGGTCCACATACGCGATACGCCCGGTGATGGGTAGGTATGGGCCGTGTGCGTATTAACGTGTACGGGTGCGTGCCTCGCACATCGGCTATAGTCAGCATTGTCGTCTGCTACGAAAGCTTCGGTTCTTGAGATGACGTATTCGGTCACGTGACTCACATTCGTTGAAATTTCACTTTTTTAAGGGGCGGAGCTTAGGAACCTGGACATACATAAAATCAGGGCAGCAAAATTGGATTTTCTCTCAAACAGGAGCTTTCTACAAACAACTGGTGGAAGATTATTAAAGAAAAACAGATTTTAGCCTTCTGAGAGCTGAAATTTGTGGATTTCACAGCCCCTTTAAAAGTAAAGAGTGTGCAAAGGATTTCAAGACATGAAAAGCGGCCTCTCAAACATACACTGTAAAAACATCGGTGTTAGATTTAACACCACGGGTGTTAAATGTAACACCGATCAAACTTCAATAAAGGACCACACACACAGGTGTTAAAAATGCACTGTGATGGTGTTGAAAAGTGTTCACCTGACACTTCGTGGTGTTAATTTGACACTGTACCTGGTGTTATTTTGACACTGTACTGGTGTTAATTCAAAAATGACACCACATGGTGTTGATTTGATATTTGTTGGTGTTAATATCAATGGTTTAACACCCGTCCAGCTTCAATAAGAGACCACACCAGCTGGTGTTACTTTGGTGTAAATTTATTTTCATATTTTTTTCAAAAATCTAGTATTTTAATGTAAAATTCTTGATCGTCTTGTTTAAATTAAAAATCAACAAGAAGTGCAGCTACTAAGAAACTCTTCAAAAAACAGTTTAAAATTTGGAAATGACACCCGTAGGTGTTAATTTAACACCATAAATGAGCACCGAAAATTTAACACCAGCTCGGTGTTCACTATTTAACACCGGACTTTTTGCAGTGTACCTGATTATTCTACTCTTCTTCTAAAAGGGGTTGTAGAAAAACTGCTAAAAACAGACTTTCCCACTCATGTTAAGATACCTAACTGAAGCATAATAAAAAAGAAGGATAGCTCTTTCAGGCAATATGAAAAACTCAAGATTGAGTTGATTGAACCATTTCACTTTTTATGAGTCCTCACTTAAAATACTATTATGGGGTGCGACTTTGTTTTTGTTTTGTGGTGCACGGCCACATTTAATTGTGCAATAGCAGTCACATTGGCATAAATTAAAGTCAGTGGGGGAGTTAACCCAATCAACAAATTTTGTGTATAATTTTTATTGAAAAAATGCTTTTACCATGTAAAAGTATTATTCAACATTGACAAAAGATGTGCTTTTGCACAATTAATGTCATATTAAATGTCCTCCATCTCTAGTCAAATGTTCGTAAATGAGAAAGTTTGCTAAATCCATAATACTTTTGAATAATTTGGATTTAAAAATGTTGCTACCATGGTAACATATTATCTAACATTCACGAAAGATTAAATTTTCACATCAACATACTATAGCAGTCGCTAACAAATAAAGAGCTTACCCAATTCATGTTTAATGATTTCCACTAAAATGTTGCGACACGGATTGTCGCCCCTACACGGATTGCCGCCTCCTGCTCGGGGCGACAATCCGTGACGGGCGCTGGCGGCACGGATTGTCGCCCCCTACACGGATTGTCGCCTGGCGACAATCCGTGACGCTTGTGCAGTTCCCAGTTTTTGACCTCGAAGGCGACAATCCGTGTTGGCAAAAAATTTGTTGCAACACGGATTGTCGCCCCGTCACAGATTGTCGCCCCGGGCTCGGGGTGGTTCCTCCCGTGTTAAGCTTTGGTGGGATGGGTATGACTGGTAAGTTATGCGTATGTGTGTGTGTGTGTGTGTGTGTGTGTGTATTGTGAGCTGCATGATATGTGATGTGTATGATTTGTTGTGTGTGTGTGTGTCTGTGTGTGTGTGTGTGTCTGTGTAAATGTGTGTATGTGTGTGTGTTTGGAGTATAATAATACAATATGTAGAAACTGTGCATGTGTGGTGGTCATAGTGGTAGTGGTTTGTTTGTCTGTGTGTATACGTGTGCCTGTATGCTTACGTGTGTATGTGGAATATAGCGGCGCTACTGTGGCAATACAAACGCCTTCAGAGTGTATGAGCACGTGTTTAAAAAATTTACACCAGCGTTGATCTAAAAATAGTATGGGTGTGTGAACCAATATCAGCGGTGAGGCAGGCTAGGCGAGAGAGAGACCGAGAGAAAATACATACGAGGGAGGTACCCTCCCCAAATGTTATTTGTCTTTGTTCATTTTTCACTGCAGTCATTTTCTTCCATCAGTCTTACAAACTAGAACGTCCATACCACTATTCTTTGTCCCAGAATAGGTTTGGCATGCTTTATGCATGAGCGAATAATTTCCACACGCCATAAAAAATTTGTCAATCGTTAGTTGATTTTAGCACAAACGAACTGCCATTGCACACCGCTAATACATACGTAATACAAACAAACACCAACAAACACTCAAACAAATCCTCATAATGCAAATAAACCAACTCAACACTAACTTTTTTCCTTGATATTCATTGATTTCATTCAAATCATTCATAAATCGACTCATTCTGGGTGTAACATGAAAAAAAAAAGTTACAAATGGCAATTCGAAACAGAAACAAATCCATTTGTCAATTTATACCACAAATAATCTCACTTCAACATAGATAACTCGATTATAGACCAACCCTACTAACAATTTCTTCACGAGAAAGTTTTGACATGTAGGGCCCTACCATACCTATATTCCTTGAAAACATTGGTTTGGATCATGTAACACCTTCTTACTTACAAGGGCATATACATAAAAAAACACAAATACATTACACGAATCTAGAATGAAATCAGTCATAAAAAACCCGACCACCCCCTCCCCTCCCCATCCGAAACAAATCTAGGGCCTACATCTATCCTACCAACATCTGTCATACCATTTATAACTATCCTTCTTCAAATCCAATCCCAAACCCACCAACCCCTTTAAACAAAACCTAAATAATCCCACACCCACATTCACGAACCCAAATACACACACACACACACACACGAAGGTTCCGTTATTCCGAAGTTTCGTTTTTTCCGAGGCTTCATTTTAATATCCGAAACACACAATTCCCTATACCTAGAGGTTCGTTGATCCAAAAATGAAATTCGGAATAACGAACCTTCGGAATAATGAGCCTTCGGACGAATGAGCCTTCAGAGTAACAAACTTTTGCAATAACGAATTGTAACCCCCTCCCCACATACCGACGCACTTCCGAACCGATACCACATTAATTCCTGATGAAACGATTTCCCAATGTTGATAAATAAGACATAATGGACCGTATGCAGAAAAGCAGCATCTGCCCGCACGCAAGCTCCACTCCGAATTCATAATTATACAAATCTGCCAAACAAACTCATCAAATTCAAAGCTGCTGATGAAATCAATATCAACGTTTATGCCAGCAACAGCTTACTAGATATCCCTCCCCACGCGCAGCTAAAAAACACATACGCAAAAAACTGACATAATAAACACATTCTTCCATCACACACACACACACACACACACACACACACACACAAACGGACACTAAATTATCATGTGCACGCGCACATACACACTTCCTTGAAACCTCACCATGACTTTTTGCATGAAATATTTGCATGGATGTAGCAATGTAAGTTATGTGTTAGTATTTCACTGATTATGTCCAGAACGATATTACCCAGCAAAATGTGCTTCGAGGGCGGGCGACAATCCGTGCCGCCAGCCCCCTACACGGATTGTCGCCAGGCGACAATCCGTGTAGGGGGCGACAATCCGTGCCGCCAACGCCCGTCACGGATTGTCGCCCCGAGCAGGAGGCGACAATCCGTGTAGGGGCGACAATCCGTGTCGCAACATAAAAGCTTTGCTACTATGGCCAGACATTGCTTGACATTGATGAAATGCGCAAAAACTGGGGGAGTGGTATGATTTTCAAACAGACGATGTTACCGTATAGCAACACATTCACAAAGGACAAAGTTTCCACATCAAAATATGATAGCGTTTTCATGTGCCAACTTTTAAATCTGATGCTCAAAAAGTGAGGAAATTCATTCAATTCCCAATAATGTTTCATGTTTTCAATGTACAACATGCTGGCACCATGACAAGTCATTTTCAACATTGACAACAGACTCGTCTGAACATCCAAAATGCAAATTAGTCACAAGTGCAAAATTTCATGTCAAATATGCTCCAAAGCTGAGACTAATGCTAAAGTTCAACTGAATCCGCAGGTCATTTGCATAATTTTCTTTAAAAATATGTCTTTAGTTGTTACCATGGTAACACATCGTTGACAAAAATGACAAAGTGTAAAGTTTGCCCGTCGGCATACTACAGCTGCAGTCACATGTGTTAAATTTCAAGTCAAATGTTCTAACACTGAGAGAGTTAGACCAATACACATATTTTGGACTGATTTGTGTAAGAAAAATGTTATTGCCATGACAACAGACACGTTGACACTAACAAAAAGTGTCTAACATAAATCATTAACACTTTGTAGTTATGATTCCTACGTTTCAATGCAAGTGCTCAAAAAATGATACATCTGATGCGCAAAATTTTACATAATTTCATTAAAAACCTGTTGTTGCCATGGCCACAGACTTTGCATCAATCACGAAAGAGGTGTCTTGCACAAACATTGCATTAATTACATGTGCTAGATTTCAACTGAATTGTTTTGAAACTGTGAGAAAAGTTTTGTACACAATATTCTGTGTGATTTTTCAGTAATTGATTTGCCATTAACGTTAACATGCAACGCATTACTCGATACTGATAGAAAAGGTGTCTTGCTCAACCTAGTGATCACACATCCCGAATTCTAGGTCAATCACTCAAACAAAAAGGAGGAAAATGAACAGGGAGTAAAATTTTTCGATGAACAAGTTATGCAACGGACCGACCTACCGATCATCCGACCTCAGAGTGATTCCACTATGCCCCCCTTACACACTTTGTGAGGACGGATGAATAATACGAATTTTGGTTACGAATCGCCTTGATGTGAATCATTTGTCCATGGTATTTATTTTGTGCTCCTCAGATACAAAACCATTAATGGTCCCAATTATACCGTCAGAGTTCTGACATCTCTGCTTTTCTGACTCTTCTGTTTACATTGAAAAGAAATTATCAGGCCCGTAGCCAGGGGGGGGGGGGGGGTGCGTCGGGTGCGTACGCACCCCCCCCCCCCAAAAAAAAAAAAAAAATTCTGAAAGGTCCACTTTTTCATAATAACGGTTTTTAGCAATTCTCAAGATAACAATCCAAATAAATATAAAGACACATTATATGCTACGTAAATGTGGAAGAGTACGTTTAACAATGTTAAAAATAATTGTACGAAACCCTTCTGTTGTATGAACCATCGGATCGTCCCCATGCACACAAACACAAATGTTATGTATCAATTTGTGCGAGCTATTATTATATTGGCACTGCATGCCATGGCCCTTGGCGCGTGTGACCGGTGTTTCTTTTTTTCCACTGGCCGCCCGAGTACGTGCGATTCGTGGATGACATTGAGGTTGACATTTGCATTCTTTCACAGGAACAGAGGTAAGTGGATGAAAATCTAATAGCCTCAAGTTTACATATATGATAAAAATTAAAGAAATTTCCTCGAAATTACTATTATCTAATTTACATTCTTTATTGATATATTTTCATAAATATCTCTTGTAATGAGTCGGATGAGGCTCTGTTCTGGAGACGGCGGTAGAAACTCATTCTTTTTTGTTGTTTATTTTATCATTATTTACTAATCTCTTTTCTAACTTATTTTACAGGTAGCGGATTTCTTTGCAGGCCAAATTCGGAAATGTAGTGTTGATTATTACTTATACATTTTCTCATGTTGTGACAGTTTTATTGGTTCTCATTTTAAAGTGAGCCAAAACCTAAGAACATTTTCACTTATAATTTCCAAAGAGTATTATGCAGGCACGCAAACTCATTTTAGTTGTATTTCATTAAAATGTAATGAGTAAGAGGGTATGAGAGAGAATGGAAAGTGCTGAGCTATGAAGTAAAATGGTAAAGTAAAAAGCTTGTCAGATAGTATTACAAAAGAAACTCATTCTTTTTTGTTTGTTTATTTTATCATTATTTACTTATCTCTCTTCTAACTTAAAGGTAGTGGATCTCTTTGCAGCCCAAATCCGAAAATGCCTAGAGACAGCTAGTAACCAAATATGCTACTATAATTTAATAAATAAGAAATAACCATTCCAGTATGTATCTTAGTGTGCACAGTAAGACAGATCAAATCAAATAGGAAACATCTGAGCACTAAGCCTGAGGTCTGAATTTGCACTCAACTTCTTCCAATGGCTAACGGATGTTTAATTTTTGAATTTCACTGACCTCCAAATTTCACAAAGAAAACCTTCTTAGCATGATGGTTAATATGACATTTGACTGATATTGGAGATGTTTGCGAATCGGATCTACTACCTTTAATATTATTAAATCTAAAATGATTATTTGAAAGTTCGGAAATGCTGGAAATATCCTACCACAAGGAGGCAAAATATATATGGTTCACATTTACAATTCATTTTGTTTTAAACATTTTCTTATTTATTTTCGTTTTTGACAAACTCGCATACCAACGGCTGATATACTGTATAGTAAAGTGAATGTTTCATCTTCCAAACAGCATCCAATGGGATGGAAAACTCCAACTGAAAGGTGGAAACCGTGACCATACTCGCTAAAGAAAACGCGTAATAGGGGTCGTTTTTTCTCACGGATTAGATGGAAAGTGTGATGTACGAGCGTATATAATCAAAGGGTATCAAAAAGGCCGAAATTTGGGAAAATGGTATATTGTTCAATCATGATGAATTACTTCTTTAGGGTGCAGGAAACATTTAAGGAATACTTGTTTTTAAGGCCCGAAAAAATCATATGATCATTCCTCGTTTAGGGGCCATTTTGAAAGTCCATGTATGAGCATGGTGTCCACCTTTTAATTGTCGCAACCCCTCCCGGGACAGTATCAAAGGACCGTTTTGTTAATTAACGCAATCCCCCCTTCCTTTAAAAATCCTGGCTTCAGGCCTGCTAACGCGGGTATACAATAGAAAAAATAAAAGTTAAAACAACACCACACTGTAAAAAATTTACTGTAGTTTTTACAGTAAATTGCTGGCAACTCTGCTGCACAGTAATTTACTGTAATTTTCATCTTACAGTAAGCTACTGTAACTTTGTCCTACGGTAAATTACTGTAAATTTCTAATATCTACAGGGAGATACTGTACAATTTACTGTATCTTGCTGTAAAATTTAAAACTTTTGTAATGGTAGCTACTGTAAATTTTGGTTAAATTACAGTAATGTAATGTAATTTTTTGGTTACATTACAGTGATACTGTACACTTCCTGCAGTAAATTGTTGTAAATCTGCCCAATTTACCCCATATACTGTACACTTTCCACAGTAAATTACTGTAAATTTACCCAATTTACAGTAATCTACCCCATATAATGTACACTTTCCACAGTAAATTACTGTAATTTTACCCAATTTACAGTGAAATACCATTTGAATTAAAGTGTATTGTTTTACAGTAATTGACACAAAAATACACTGAAGTACAACACTTACATTTGCATGAAACTTTGGAAAGTCTTTATTGCATAAACACACAACACAACAATATCCTATTTCCAAACAAAAACAAAATCCAGATAAATAATTCCTCCGGCCACTTCGTTGGCGCAGGCATAAAAATAGCATTTTTGAGCTTTATGTAGTGATTCAGAGCAAAAACTCTGATTTCATGTATAAATTAGCATAATTAAAACAATAAGATCATTGAAGGAAATTAACTATACGATTTTGTAGATTATGACGCAGGCAACATGCATGTTGATTTGTGATCGGGCAATCCACGGCTAAGTTTGTAGGGGGGCCATAATGCCCCCCCCCCTCCCCACACACACACACACACACACACAAGACTACAAATAGCCTGGCATTTTTAGGTTTAAATTGCTCCACTTAATGCAATCTTCACACCAAAAAGATTTGAGCTCAATCAGACTTCAGCAAATGTTGCCAACAAAAGGCTTAAATTAAGACTAGTGTTCAAATGTTATTCCAATTACTAATTTTAGAGATTTGAAAATTAATCTGGGTTTCATTTTTTTTACCCACACTTTGTAATACATCTACTAAATTTTGGTCAAAGTATTTTACTTTTTTTTTAACAGCATAATGGACAGATATCACAATGATTCCTTAATCTTAATACATGTACCTTAACCTTGGTGGGCTAGACAAGTTAGTCCCATAAATTAAATGTTTACAATGTTCCCAGTAAACAGCTTATAACAGTATTTGTCAATATCTTCATGAGCAAAGGCATACTATGCAGTGCAGTATACAACTCAATTTTGAAATTCTTTACAATTGATTAACAAAAACAAGATGAATGCGACTGCATCTCCTATATGCCTCCTCTGAATTGATGGCTCAAATTGTACTTTGATTATTGTGATAACCAGAATAAAAAACATATATATTAGTTGACCTCTTTGACAATGGACCTCACACCTTATAACCCCAAAGTCTGATCACTTTACCTCCTCCTAGTCATGAGTACAAAATAGTTGAGGTATATAAATGTATGATAACAAAGCTAAAACAACCCAATAACTTCTGTATAATGAAATCTATGACCTCTTGACTTTGACCTCAGTGAACAAAAATCTAATCAGTTTGTCTCACTATGGTGATGAATACTACATGTTGTTCCAAGTTTTAAGTTCATGGCTCAAATTGTTCAAGAGTGATGTTAACAATGCAAAAACCTGAATTTTCATGGTAAGTGACCTTTGGCCTACATTTGTCACAATCTAATCTGATTGTCTTCCTATGGTGATACATACATGTACTAGTACCAAGTACAAGTTTGAAGTTAATGGAACAAGTGGTTCTTGAGATATATGGGGTGTTTCAAAAAAGTTGCAATCAATTGCAAATAATTGCTAATTTTGAAACCATTCTGATTGGCTCAGGGTCTGCCCTATTAAGAAGACATGCATGCAACAATGATTTTGATTGGCCAGTGACAATCAGTTGCAATTAATTGCAACTTTCTTGCAACACCCCAATAGTGTAAACAAGGCAAAAAATCCTTCAATTTCAGAATTTACCTCTCTAACCTTTGACCTTTGACCTACGTACCCAAGATCATCTACCTATGTGATACATACTTACACAAAGTTTGAAGTTCATGCCTCAAATCGGTCTGGAGATATCGCATTAACATGGCTAACGTCTACCAGCACAGCAACTGATGTCTGTGACTTTGACCTTCGACCTACATATCCCAAATCTAATCATATCGTCTTCATATGGTGATACATACCAGCATCATGTTTGAAGTTCATACCTCAAATGGATTTTGAGTTATTGCAAGAACGAGGAAGCAGTGAAAGGTAAAAACTTTTTGCCACGACGACTTTACGCGACTTTTTTTCCACACCACAATGTGAACACCCCCCCCCCAAGGATCTAACAAGACTAAATATTAACCTGGCTCTTTCAGGGTTAACCTGTGCCTTTAAATTATCAATTACACATTAAATTGCCAAATAGACGAAATTGCATTCAGTAAAATATTCCTAATACTGCAAAACTAACCAGTGGGGCTGGCCGCCACAAGCTCTAGATTGCCAAAAATCTTTGGACAAACGAGCTGTTATTTCAGAACTATATACACAATGTACATCACCGATATCATACATTACACAAAATGCTCCAAGTAAACAGCTTTACACTAGTGGTCTAATATCATACATGTATAAAACTTGATCGCAAAGAACTTCAAAATTTGTTTTCTCAGATGTTCATTCATGCATCAGATTTTGAACATGAATATATAACTCAAAGAACGAGGTATTATATGGCCAGTCAGGGCCATTGTTGTGTTTATAATGGCAGGATGGACAGACAACCAGAAAACATAATACCTCTGGCACCAACTTTGGTAGGCGGAGGCATAAATATGTAGGGGGGAGGGGGCTCTAGCTCGCCCCCGGCGACTACCCCCGAGAGTACTACCCCTCAAACAACTACCCTACCCCAGGGTAGCTGTCCAAGGGATAGTTGTTTGGTGGTTACTTGTCCTGGGGATAGTTGTCCTTGGGATAGTTGTCAGGGGCTGAGTTTCAGGGGGGGAGGGGGTTAGTTGTCTAGGGGGTAGTCGTCAGGGTTGGCTTTCGGGGGGGGGGGGTTTCCTGGAGGGTAGATCTCTGGGGCATACTTGTCTATTAGGTAGTTGTCCTAGAATCCCCTTTAAAGGGGGTACCCAATGCTGAAACAATCTTAGTTCATTTAAAAGATCATGATTTTAATAGCAGAATATCACCTGCCTTGAGTTGTTGTTGTTGTTTGTTTTTTTTATTATGCTGCCAGAAAATCCCCAAAACATGGTAAGATTTCAGGATATTTTGGCCCCTCAGTTGTGTCCCAATTTCAGCTATGTAACCACAATGACGTCAAAGTGGTTACCAAGGTTCGCGTATTGCAGATATGTCGCCCCCTAGACTGTACAAAATGCCTCATACCTTGCGCACATTTCGCTAGAATTGGGCGACAAGGTAACCACTTTGACGTCATTGTGGTTCACTAGCGGAAATTGGGACACAGCTGAGGGACCAAACTATCCTGAAATCTTACCGTAATTTAGGGTTTTTCTGGCAACACAAATTTAAAAAAAAAACTTTAGGCAGATGATTTTCTGCTAATAAAAACATGTTTTTTTTTTTAAATGAACTAACATTGTTTCAGCATTCGGTACCCCCTTTAATAAATGTGTGATGTATACAAAAGTATGGAGCAACAAGTCAACATGAATTTCTATAATTATAGGTCCTTTACAATGGTTATATTTCTACACATTCAAATTGAAAAAAGAAAAGGTCTAAAATTTGGACTTTGGAAGTAAAATAAAATACTCAGAATCAGATTGTAATCTACACTTCTATGACAACACACAGGCATGTATTGTTCATACAGGCATTTGAAATTCAGGATGACCTAACAGCTGGCGAAATGCACATAAAATACACAGGTTTAAGCATTAAGCCCAGTGAAAATCAGCATATCGGCGTATGAACGACACTTATTTTGGGGTTGTACTGCTGCCTCTTAGATCCTCTGCACTTGGACCCATCAGGACTGATTCCAATCAAGTGTGCCAGCATTCATGCAGGCACTTGGTGGTAACGACACCCTAGGACTGGCTACATGCAGGTAATAATATATAGGTGAAGCATAAAAGCACTCGAAGTCAGCAAATCGGCGTACGAATGACACTATTTTGGGTTGCAGTGCTGCCTCTGGCTACAGGAGTGTAGATTTCAATCTCTAGAGGTGAAGATTAAAGCCACTGGAAGTCAGCGAAGCGGCATACAAATGCCACTACATGTACTTTGGGGTTGCACTGTCTCATACATCCGCTGCACTTGGATCCGTCCAGACTTTGATATTCCAAGGAGACATCTGACAGAGAGAAAGAAAAAAAGATGGTAAGATTACAAAAATAGATTAATTTCATAATTGAAATTATTTCTTAATTTTTTGTTTGGCTTTATATAAATAATGGACTCATGATTAGCAAGCCTATACTGAAATTTATTAAACATTTATTATAGATTATACATATCTTCTTTTTTTTTTTTGGCTAGTAAAGAGCCAAGCTCTTCTCTAAAACAAAGGAGGCAAAAAAACAAACAAACAAACTATCAAAAAAAATTGTAAACAAACGCAAACACAAACACAAACTAGAAAAAAACACCTTAGTATGCCTGATGTTTGTCGGCTAGTAGTTCATAGTTCTTGACATTCTGGAGTTTCACACAGCATTGCCCGAAGGTATGTTTACCTTCAAAATGTGACAGTTGTGAAGAAAATCTTATTTGCCTTACCAAAAACTTATGTCATGAATGCTTTTGTTTTCTAGGGCAAGCCCACAAGTGCATGTTGCTTACTCCACCAAGCATGATTTTGGTAGCAAAGTACATGAAACATATTTTGGAATTTTCTATTTTTTCAAGAAAAAAATGCTCTAGAATCAAAATGCCTTAAGTTCTGAGAATTAATGATGTGGATGTCATATAAAACAGGAAGTGCTGATCTATTAAATACCTCAAACAATTCCAGATCGCAATCAAAACATCTAGAATGTTGCATTTTCTTAAAGCCACCCTGAATAAATCCCTATCAATGAAAACAATATAATAACCAGATGGATTCTTGAATGACAGTCAAAATTAATGCCTCCAACATTGCCATTATCTGAATACACTGAACTTTTAATATTTTCAAAAACTCTGATAATCTAATCAGATTATCATTGCCATATGCATTCATGAGTAAAGTTTTTAGTTGTTCTGTCAGTTGCTTCCTAAGTTATCACAAGAATGATGGTATTTTTCATGTATACAATAACCTCTATGACTTTTGACCCCAAATGAGCCAAGTTTGAAGGGGAGCCACCAAAAGGATCTTCAGCTATCGAGAGAATGAAAACAGGACAGATGAACAGACAACAAAAAAAAAAAAAAATAATAATAATAATCCCTCCGGCACCCACCTCCAGCAGGCTGCAGCATATTGACACATGATAAAGTACATTCAAAATAGAGAAGAGCTCAGATATCCTATGCTTCTGATATTTTGCATGCCATTAGTACCTCTGAATGAATTTGAGTGTTGTGGATGCGGTGCTCTGATACTGCAAGTTCAGATTGTAGTATGAGGCAAACAGGAAGGATAACCCACAAATGAAGCCTGCTTCAGCTGGTGTAGATTGACCAATAACACCATTTTCCACAAGAACCGTCCATCTGGATGTTGCTGAGGCAATGGGATCCCCTATCAAACAAAAATAAAGTTAAAATTTAATCATTATGACCTTCATTTGGCTTAACTGATTTATGGTTTTGCTTCTGCTACACTGGCTGATGGGAACATCTCTGACACCTTTCACTAAAAGAGTAAAATATATTGTATGAAACAAGGTTTCTGATTGGTCAGATTTGCGTGTCTTGCCATTGCGTAATTCATTATATGCCATTTTTTACACAAACTGCCATAAACAATGCTCGATAACGATAAAAATTATCGATAATACAGAGTTCATTGCAATTTATCAATGAATGTTGCAATGTAGAGTTTGTGAGTTCCGATCCCAAAAGCAGTTTCCCATCTTACATGTATATAACGCATAGTACATGCTCATTTTCGTCAAATATACCGTATATGGATGCACATATTATGGCACATATTCAACTCGAGAGCATGCACTATATGTATAATATTTTCTTCTCATTTTTGATAGACCAGATATGTTTTTTCCTTCCCCCCCCCCTCCAATCCAATACACATTGTGGAAATATCACAAGACAAGAGCACAGAGTGAAAAGTATAGATTGTTTTTTGCTCTTTTCTTCCTCTCTTGTTTTTACCATTTGGTTAGGATCATACAGTATTCACATGTCTCCTTGGTAAGTGATTGCATTGTACATTCAAATGATGTTACAGTTTGAAATGAATTAAAAACTGTAAAAGGCTGAAAGTACGATAACTACAAGTCTGGTTAAGAAGATGGACACATAATCTATACAGACATTAATCTACACCCAAAAGTGAAAATGTTTACAATGTCCAATTATATCATTCTACAACGATTTTCAATCAAAATCTTTGGAAGTCTTAAATTATAACGCACCTTGATGACAAGCTTCGGTGCTTCAAATTCAATTGCCTCGCTTGCTCTTTCGAATTCCTCAGCAGTAGCAGTTACCTGAAGATTAAGGGTGCATAAAGGAAAAGAATCATATGAAAATCATGTGTTTATACCAAAATTACACATTCGATTCAACTCTACACTATAGTGTCATTTAATTGATTTTAATTTAAATATAGCAGTCCCCAAATTTGAAGCTCCAATCCAATCTCAAATCAATGTTCAGTTGTTCATCAATGAACTTGCATAATACTTGCAGGGGGGGGGGGAGAGATTTTTTTTTTCAGATGGGGTGTGCCAATGGCTCACTCAACTCCCCCCACCCCCTACCCCCCAAAGTCTAAGGAACAGTTCCACAGAGAAAAGAATTTAAGGTTCTTGAGAACTAATAGCTCAAACACATTTAACTGGTTCAATCCTTCAATCCAATGCACTAGCTGGCAAGATGAATTTTATAAAGAAAGCATATTCACAAAGCGTAGAGTGATTGGCATGAAAGCAATAACCAAATGCCTAATTTTTGCACTCCAGACTAATATTGCAAAATATCTTTTGGGTACAGATAAGAATAAAATGTAATTATTAATTCTTACATGCCGGTGGAGGAAGAGTGCATCATCCTTCACTTTGAAGAAGCTCTGGAGACCTGTCAAGATGGTCCATGCGACCTGGGCTGGCACAGGTGCAAGTTGGGATCCCCTTCGCCATATACCGCTTCCAACAGTTTGGCGGGCATCGTTCTTATCGTCCCATTTCTCCTTCACTAGGAATTGAAGGATGGCTTGTCCTTTCTCTCTAAATGCGGTCAGAAGGGTGGAGGTAATATTGACACCAGTAAGGGTTGCAAAATGCTTACTGAACATGGTGGGAAGGAAGAGATATGGCCACTGGTCCTTGATTCGACGTACCATCTGTGGTGGTGGCCCATTGAATCTTTCGTTGTAGATAATACGTAATTGTCATTAAAGTCACCAACATGTATTGCATCTTTCACCTCAATTTGAATCACATTGGACAGAGGGAAGCCTCCATTTCCACAGCTCTGATGTTGGTGTCGTCGCTTTGTCGCTCAGCACGGTCTCTCCGCTGTGTTAGTGTGTACTTTGTGTGCGATACGTTTAAACTGAAGCTAGCATTTAGCGATCAAAATTTAGGTGAATGTGTATCCAACATGCACGTAACACTGATATTTGATACTAACTTCAGCATACAGCAGAGAGATCGTGTTGAACAATGACACTGACGGAGAGTTCCCTCGGCCTCTGTCTCACTTGATTCAAATTGAGGTGAAAGATGCGATACATGTTGGTGATTACGGATGCGGGCAGGATATGAAAGTGCATTAGCACCTTCTGTCTCTTCTGACAACTGTAACAGTGAATACTTGACCCAGTCCCACTCAGGCATGCATAGTCAGGAGTGAACGATTTCAGCGGATATCTTAAAAGTTATCAGAACATACATAAAAATGTACATATGGGACTAGATTCTGAATGTAAACAAGCAATGAATGCACCTCTAACTGTTAGTACTGCTCCTGTTTATTTTGACACCTCGGAAGGCATTGATATTAAATATGCTGTTAATCGTCGATTTGATTTAGCAGATAAAATATAGAATCATGTCATAGATAAAGAGTTATTTTACTAAATGATCTTTTACCGTGGGCGAGGGGTCCATTCAGTCACGTTGGAACTGTCCGCACATACACATGCGCAGTACAGTGCATATATCATGGTAGGAAAAAAGAAAAAGAAAAAAAAAAAAGGTTGCGTTGTCTGTCGGGCTACAAGTACCTGCGTTGCTGCGCCATACAAATAAAAACAGTCACTCCCTGCACTGACGTGACTGAATGGACCCCCTAAAAGATCAAATAAAATAACTCTTTATCTATGTGATTCTATATTTTATCAGCTAAATCAGATCGAAGATTAACAATATATATTTAGTACCATCAATGCCTTCCGAGGTGTCAAAATAAGCAGCGGCAGTACTGAAACAGTTAGAGGTGCATTCATTACTTGTTTACATTTAGAATCTAGTCCCATATGTGCATTTTTATGTATGTTCTGATAACTTCTAAGATAACCGCTGAAATTGTTCGCTCCCGACTATGCATGCCGGCCTGATTGGGACTGGGTAAGTATTCAGTGTTACAGTTGTCAGAAGAGACAGAAGGTGCTAATCAATGCAAATGAAGATGGATCTCAGCTCACACGTCACAGGCAGGCTGTACGCTAGCGTAGCGCGCTGTGAACAAAAGACGCCTAATAGACCTATAGAGTAACTAGCCAATCACTGTCATTGTCATTGTCATTGTCATTGTCAGCCGACTGCCAGCTAGGATAGCATGCAGTAAACTATAGACCATACACGTACTGTATGTAGTGCACAGTACTTGTATATGATACGCATTAGGATTTCTCTTCTGATTAAGTCTGCCTCCTTCAATTGACTGTGGGTTCTTGCAAACTAACTGTTAGCAAGACCCTATGCATTTATAACGTTACTGCGAATAAAAAACCACACCCTGCGACGTGATACCAATAAAATGTTAAGAAGCACTTATAAGATAATAAGACCCTCAACTTGTTCTAACATTCTATAGATAGATCTTGTGTTGAAATATTTGAGCATTCAAAACTAAGTTATTAATGTCGTTCAGTCCAGTCCAGTCGTCTCGTTCGAATCTGCATGGCAAAGGCATACAAAATGTGTAGTAATAGCCACACACATAAAACACCCGGCACACATACACATCTTAGGTAGACAACACCGCATATACATTAACACACACATCTTGCGTAGACAACAGAGAAAGCGCGAAAAGTGAGTACGATGAATTGAATGTCAAATTTCCATGAAATATTACATAATATTGGAAAAATATAGACACAAAATTTCCAGATCTAAAAGATCCTTAGAAAAAAACATCATCACCACTTACCAGGGAAATGTACACTTGCACTTGATTCTCGATGATTTCCACAGATAACTGGCAACTTATGTTCTCCTTCAGACACCCAAACGTTTGCAGAGATTTATGTTCCGCGCTCGCGCATGGTGCGCATGCGCATGTGACGTTGTGTATCCCAGAATGCACTTCGGGCGCTCTGTTACAGTAATTTACCGTAACATTTGTCTCCGAAAAGAACAGCACTAATGCTTCCAGGAAATAACCGTGAACCGCCTAAAATATACGGCAAATTGCTGTAAAATCGCTCCTACAGCATTTTACCGTTAAATATTACTGTAATTTTTACAGCAATTTTTAACAGTGCAGGAAAATCACTATTCTCAATTTTGTGGCGCGCTACGCGCGCAGAGTCTCGAACACAATTAAACTTTGCAACTTCCTGGCAAAATGAGTTTTTACTATTTCCTAGATGAAATACCGTAACGCGATTGCATTCAACAGACAAAAATGCAAATTTCCTCGAGACTTTAAAACGTCATTAAAACAGTCAAAATTCACAATTTGCGGCGCGCTTCGCGCGCAAATTCTTATACAACTTTTGTAGTTCGGTCGTCCAAAGAATATATATATATATACATATATATATATATATATATATATATATATATATATATATATAATTCTGTGTGTGTGTGTGTGTGTGTGTTATCATTGGTATTGGTACCGAAGGTCCGTTTTTTTAATGACCGCACCCCCCCCCCCCCTTGAAAAATCCTGGCTACGGGCCTGATTATAGATATTGCAGAACACGATTCCTGCATCTCTTCTCTTTAGTGGCGAGTGCTATAACTATATTATTGGAACTAGCACAGATCTCCTAGGAAACAAAGCCGAAAGAAATGTACTTTGGCTGCAGAATGAGGAATATCGTTGCACAAAAAAAAAAAATATTGTATATCTAATCACCAAATGTCAAACGTTCAAAAGAAGTCTATCACTGAAAATGACATGAAAGTTGATACGGTCACACGAGTGTGACTAAAGATTGGTAGAATGCTATACATCTCAGTAGAGAGCTGGTATTTTTCTTGTTTGTTATTCGACTACTTTTTTATGTTCAATGGATATGCTGTTCTGATCAAATTCCACAAACCATGAAAAATTTACGCTACACGCATTTTTATAAGTATAACATAACTTTGTTTTACGTGATGGAAAGTATTCTAGTTAATCAGTGCTGATGCGAACGGTTTTATCTATGACTACTGTGAAATCGAAAATGCGATCGGTTTTATCTATGACTACTGTGAAATCGAAAATGGTTTATCACACACACACATACACACACACACACACAAAGATCTGACATTTCGTTCAATCAACATATTTCATTTTATGGTCATGTATGTTAAAAGAGAAAATTAGAGAAAGTAACTGGTGGTGAAAAAAGGCATTCAAATCACAGAAAAAAGGTAATCTTTCTTTAATGTATGTAATAAATTGGACGTGTAAATATCCTTTTTTATCATTTGAATTCTTATCATCAATTCATCACACCGACAATATTGTTAAGTAGCGACAGTAATTTCATTTTCACCTCTATTCCTTACTCAACGGGCCGTATAATACATTATTATACATTATTTACCTTTTAAAATGCTTTTGACCTTAATAGCACGTGCCAATAAATAGATGACATGTAAGAATCGGGTTTTGAAGTCTTTAATGTCTCTGAAATTCAGGGAAAAACAGTAAGCCACTTTTGAATTTGAGAATTGTCCTGAATTAGTTATTTTGACGCAAAGAGCTACAATTTGTGAATAATTTAATGCTGGGGATCCTTAAGATGTCTGGGTAGCCAAGATAATCACTTTTCCGTGATGGATTTACATTCACAATTTTGCAGTTCTGAGATCTGCATCGGAACACGTAAGCGGCCCAGACTTTGCTATAACAATTTGTTGTTTTTTCCTACCATTTATTTGCTATAACCGTTCTTGTCCCTTCTCATGTTGCTTTTTTAAGCATTCTTTGTATTTGTAAGCCTTTCATATCCTCCCCTTTCTCCAGTTCTCCCTGATGTACCCACGTATCATAGGGATCATGGATGGTTTTCATGTAAAACTAGTGAGTCTCTCCGATTTTTTGCAGAATGATAATGTCATTGCTAGTTTATGTTTCAAACCCAGTTTCAAAATTGATCGTAGAGATGACATGCTGTTTTATTCTTCCTTCTTGTGTATCACTCAATTGCATTTTCAATTTTCAATTTTTACTTTTATTTTCTAATGGAAATCAAAGCAAAGCTGAATTGAAATTTTTTCCTAAAATAGAAGTTAACAGAGTATTCACGAAGCTGAGTATGTGATAATGATTATAATCAGATTACGAGCTATAATCAACAAAGACTGGAAATTTGTTCGAGTGAAAATCTATAGATAGATAAATGGTATTTTATTGAAGTATTCATGTCTCGCAGTCATACGACTGAATTGCACATAGAATTACATCGTAAAAGAGACAATAGATATTACAAAAAAGGTATTCATACAAATGAAACACGTAAAATACTGATATCAAGAAACAAAGTCATACGACAGGACATGTAGACCTATGATCTGGTCAGATCAAACTACCCAGATAGCAATGCTGCCTTGGTCCAACGTTGGTCCAACGGCATACATGTACATCGGGCCAACGACAGCAACTAGTATCGCTCCGACGTCATTTTGGCCATCGGGCCAACGTTGGTCCAACGGTAAAAGCCTTTTGCTGGGCCGACGCGTAGGCCGATGATGGTACCGTGTCAGACCAACGTTATGCCACTTTGCATGATGCACTGGCCCAACATTGGCCCAACTACATGTGTGTATGTTGGCACAACGTCAGAAACATGACGTTGATTCAATGTCACTTTTGGCCATCGGGCTAACATTGGCCCAACAGTGAAATCTTGACGTCATACTTAAGTTATATCAAGCTCTTTTCAACCCTATTATAACGTTATATATAACGACGAATTTGTGATGACGCTGTCCCAACATTGGACCAACCCTGCATCAACCACTATTCCACCTTGTAATGACGTTATCCCAACGTTGATCCACTTATGTTGATATTATCTCTACGTAATTTTTCAAAGGCGTTTTGGTGTTATCCCAACCTTAGACCAACGTTGTATCAACCACCCCACAATGACGTTATCCAAACGCTAGAACGTTGTACCAACCACCCCACAATGACGTTATCCCAACGCTAGAACAGCGTTGTACCAACCACTTTTCCACCATACTATGACACAATCCCAACATTATATCAACAATTTTTTCAAACGTGTTATGGTGTTATTCCAACCTTGTCCCAACGCTGGACTAATTGTTTATCATTCACTTTCCATCGCTGTGCCAACGATGTACCAACGTTGTTCCAACGTCAACCTTTTACTGCTGAGCCAACGTCATGTTTCTCATGTTAGGCCATTGTAGTCTTGCTTCTGGGCAGGAGCCACGTGAATTAGAGTCTATTTCTATAATTTCTACAAACTACCCTATTCCTAAGTTTCTACATCTAATACCTATTCCTATACTGAGACCTATACCTAGAACTATATCTATACCTAGCTGAAAGAAAAGCATTTGATTTTGTTTATAAACCCCTACGTGATGATAATGTTTAAAAACATGCTTACTATTGGCACTTTCATTACATTTTTATCAAAATTTTATCAAAACATCGGCATATTTTTTCAACGCGAGTGGAAATTGTGCATACATCAGCAATAATTTGATGACGATTTCTAACACAGTTTACAGTTTAATCTCAACATCAATTCTTTTAAATTCAGCGGTTTTTAGTATTATCAGCCAGATTCGAATTGCAAATTCTCTCATTAATATTCATGATCTTTGTATGTCTTTTTCCAACGTTGGGTAAATGTTGTCCCAACTGCTTTTTTACATTATTATGACTTGGCAAAAAATCAAAGTACAGTGTATTAAAAATGTAATTATATCATAAACATATCGAAATAATATAAGCAGTTAACACGTGAAAGAGTTCAAGGATTTTAATCATTTGTTTTGTTTTTCCTTTGGTGGAAATAAGAATAAAACTTTTGAATCTAAAGCAAAGTTTAATCTTGGTATCAATATATTTTGATTTAATGTCTTTTGTCTATCTTCACTAGTTTTCGATTTACAGACTCTCTTATGATGGATAATACAGTAATGGAAATGACGTTTACCCCAATTTCAGACCTGGCTATTCTAGTGAACTTATATGTAGTACCAGTCACATAGTACACCAACCCCACTCAAGTAGGCCATTTCTAGCTAACTCAATTGTATGCTATAATTTATTATTATTTGAAAAAAAATACCCGGCTGTGAATTACATGATTATGTTATAAATCTCCCCGACATTGGCCAACACTCACGCAACGATTTTCCAAAGCGCTGGCCAACAGTTACGTTTCTGACGTGCCACCATTCGCGCATGACGTCGGACTAATTTTCGACAAACGCAGGATTCAAAGAGGAAACTGGTTGATTCAATGAGAGTCTGACATTTTACCAAAGTTGGTCTAAAATTAGGCTTTCATTGTTTGAAAAATGTTGGCCCGACGGACAAAATGACGTTGGGCCAATCTCACGTTTCTGACATTGTGCAAATGTACACGCATGACGTTAGACCAACGTTGGACGAACGTAGCATTCAAACTGGAAAAGTATAGGTCTATTAACATTGCACCAGCATTGGACCAATGTCAGGCTTTCACTGTTGGGTCAATGTTGGTCCGACTGTCAAAATGACGTCGGAACGACGTCATATTTCCAGCATTGTGCCCACAGACAAACATTCAATATGGATTAACATTGGACAAACGCAGTATTCAAAGTAAGAATTTGGTTGATATGATGTATTTGACATTGTGCCAACGTCAGTCCAACGTCAGATTGTAACTGTTTGACGAGTGGTGGCCCGACGACCAAAATGACGTTGAGCCAAAGTCATATTCTGGCGTTGTGCCAACATACACGATTGACGTTTTACCAAAATTAGGCCAACGCAGCATTCAAAGTGGAAACATGGTTTGAACAAATTACAATGTCGATCTGACATTGCGCCAACGTCGGTCCAACGTAAGACGTTCACTGTTGTACCAGTGGTGGTCCGACGACCAAAATGACGTTGAACCAACGTCATATTCTGACGTTGTGCCAAAATACACGCATGACGCTTTACCAATATTGGGGCAGTGCAGCATTCAAAGTAGAGAATTGTTGATATAACGTTAGCCTGACATTGTACAATCATTTGACCAACGTCAGGCGTACACTGTTTGGCCAATATTGGCCATATGGACAACATGACGTCGGAGCGACGTAATATTTCGCACGTTGTGCCAACAGACACACTTTCACATTGGATTAACATATTGGACAAATGCAGTACTCAAAGTGGAAATATGGTTCATATGACGTTGATTTGACATTGTGCAGACGTCAGACTTTCACTGTGGGACCATTGGTGGAAGGAAGACCAAATCGACGTTGAGCCAACGGCATTCCATAATGTTGTGTCAGCAAACCCGCCTGACGTTTGACCAACATTTGGCTAACACAGCAATCGAATTGGTAACATGGTTGGTATAATATCGGTCTTACATTGATCCAACGTCAGACCAATGTCAGGCTTTCACTGTTTGGCCAATGTTGGCCCGATGGCCAAAATGACGTCGGAGCGACGTCTTATTTGAAACGTTGAGCCAACGTACACACTTTTAAGTTGTATTTACATTGAACAAATGCAATATTCAAAGTAGAAATATGGTTTGCATTATGTTGATTTGACATTGTGCCGACGTCCCATGTTAGCCTGATGGCCAAAATTGCATCGGAGCGACGTAATATTTCGAATGTTGTGCCGACGTAGACACTTTCAAGTTACATTAACAGTGAACAAATGTAGCATTCGAAGTGAAAATATGGTTGATATGATGTTGATTTGACATTGTGACAACTTCACACTTTCACTGTTGGACCGGTGGTGGTCCTTTGACCAAAATGACGTTGAGCCAATGTCGTATTACGATGTTGGGCCAACATTAACGCATGACGTTTGTCCGACATAGGGCCAGTGCAATATTCAAAGTGGTAACATGGTTGGTATAGTGTCGGTCTGACATTAAACCAACCTTGGATCATTCGTCAGGCTTTCACAGTTGAGCCAATGTTGGCCCGATGGCCAAAATGACGTCCAAGTGACGGCATATTTCTAACGTTGGGCCAACATACACACAATAAAGTTGAATTATTTTTTTTAAGTTGAAATTTGTAAAGAATCTAGAAATATGACAAGTTTGATATCTACGGAAAGCTAAGAAGACACTTTCAAGTTACATTAACAGTGAATAAATGTAGCATTCGAAGTGAAAATATAATTGATATGATGTTGATCTGACATTGTGACAACGTCAGACTTTAACTGTTAGATCAGTGTAGGCCCGACGACCAAAATGACGTTGAATCAAAGTCATATTCTGATTTTGTGCTAACATACACGCATGACGTTTTACGAACATTGGGCCAACGCAGCAGTCAAAGTGGTATCATGGTTGGTATAATATTGGTTTGACATTGAACCAACGTCGGTCCAACATCAGGCTTTCACTGTTGAGCCACTGTTAGCCCGATGGCCAAAATGACGTCCGAGCGACGTCATATTTCTAACGGTGGGCCAACATACACACAATAAAGTTGAATTATTTTTTTTTAAGTTTACATTTATAGAGAATCTAGAAATATGACAAGTTTGATATCTACGGAAAGCAAAGAAGCTACTTAACAAAACTGTATAGATATCTTTTAGACGATGTAACTTTACCCCAAAACTGTAGTTCCACGTAGCAAAACCCGAAACTCCTCGACAAATGTGATTTCGCGCTACAGGCCGAAAAAGGTTAAAAATGACCTCAGGGACCAAATTGACATTTTGGTATCACGTTGTAGGGGAAATTTTTATAGTTTCTGATGATATCAACAACATTTCGAAATACACTTTTAAAATGTGGAATTTTGAGGAGAAAAGTGGGATGTCAATCTCAAAAGTTGGCCAAAATCATACGTCTAAAGATCAAGTCGCCTTCGCTTACGGCGAAAATAAATGTCCTTTTGGCGATCGTGTCTTAGATATTCTGCGTTGCACCCTGACACATTTGGTACCTACAGAAAGCTCTACCTCTGCTTATTCCAAATATGGTCATGGCATGATGGCATGCTACTCACTTCCATTCATAAATTCATCTGAAACATGCGAATCGTCCCCTAGACGCGTAAACAGCCTTGTTACCAAGACACGTGATCAAAATACGTGTTCACGATTGGTCAACTGCGCCGAGGACCCCCTTGTTTACAGGCAACCTACCTGTTGCTATGGGGATCGCTGCAGCAGCGGTGCATGCTTGCATGCAACAGGTGTATCGTGACTGCTGCTCAGTACGGAAATGTTGCAGTTTCCCGCTTTGTTAGACTAGTTTTGTTTTTGTTTTTTGCAAGTTGAGGTAGAAATTAGAATTTAAACTAACACACTCACGAGAAAAAGAAGGTCACATTTATGGGACAAATCTTCATCATGCCATTTCGAAGAAGAATCAAGCTGAATTCATGGCATCAAGGAATACCTCTTCACTGCTAATTCTGCTGGTACTGCTGTGCGTACACCTGATCACGGCAATCGCGAATCTTGAACTGATTACCGTATGTTTTGTGCTTTTCAAACGTCGTATTTCCGTAAATGTATGGGTGTAAGAATGATTTCCAATCAATTACGGTTCTTTGACTTAATTATCATCCTTCATGAGTACGGAAGATTACCTCAGCTATACGCAATTCCCCCACAATGATCGATTTTTTGTTGAAATAGTAACAGCAAATAAAAATTTGTGGCTGTACGAAGGAACAGCTGACCTGGCACCGCTAGGGTAATTGTTACGGTCAAGTTCACACAAATAAATACGAGGCGGTCTCGGTGAATTGAAATGAACAAATCTTCCGGAATTTTATTAAGATTTTGCTTAACAATCAGTTTTAACCGGGATGATCATTCTTACTTAAAGCGTTGCAGCGAAATTAATCATAACAATTCAAGGTTAGATTGGATCGTTTCAACAAAAGATATTAACTTAAAGACGGATTATGTCATACGGGCAAGGGTTTTATCCTAACAGAACCAACGTCGGGGCCCAACTCATCTGCGAAGTGGCGGGGAGGCGACGTCAGACGTTATTACGTGGAAAACGCATCAATACACGGGACGTCGTCGTATCAGTGGGCGACGCTAACTCAGTACAGTTTGCAGCGCTGTGACTCGGCCAGACGGAAGGGCGTTGGCCGCTGGGTGCGCGTGGTCCCTCACAGCGTCTCGGCGTTGGTTCGCCTGGCCAAATCGACGAAAACTTATTATCGCCGTCGTCGTCGAAAGTAAACGGGCTAGAGGCAGGTTGGCATGTCCCGGTTTATCTCGCCTCTTGCTGCACTTAAAATTCAGTTAGCAGAGCACGTTTCTTGGGGAAAGCAATTCCTCCCAAGATTGTGGACGGGAACGCCGAGAAAGTGATAACGGTCCTCTCTAACCGGAGTTCGATTGTCGACTGAGGCGACCAATGCATTTTTAACATGAGCATTATTACATACATGGAAAATTCCGTCAGACACGCCCAGCTTAATATATTCATAATATTAAACTCAACCTGGGCGAAGTGTGTAAGGAAACGAAACGAATGACTCAAAAGGAGATTACGTAACCGGTGGTGTTTACAAACATTCGCGATCGTGCACGCGTGACCGCATACACATGATCATAAAACATGAAGACCACATTGTTAAGTGATTACATGGGCAAGTTCGTAACACCCCACCCCTAAGAGAGAAAATATTGCTCTGAAGTAATATTTTCGTTGCTATGAAATAATATTTTCGTTATATCAAAACACGTTACAAATTTCAACTTCATCATCCTGCATAATTTGTAACAAATAACAAACATCGGCTATTTCTTAACTTCTTCGGGTATCCACTCACTATAGTAGAGGCTACTATGTAATCCCGTGAGATTTTTGTGCCAAAATTGATTTTTTTGGCTAACTTTGTCAATTTGGGGTTGCTGAATCCAAAAACTTTGGTTCCATTTTTTCCCACTACGTCTTCAGCCGCCATTTTGAATTTCAAAATGGCCACCATAGCAAACTGTATCTTTATCCATATCTCATTAAGTGAACATTGTAGAAGCTTCAAATTTGGTGCAAAAGGCCTGGTTGTGATGTCAGACACTCTATTATATCTTTTTTCTGATATTGTGGATTGTTTTGATACAATGAGTAGGCTGCCATTTTGAATTTCAAAATAGCCGCCATAGCAAACAGTATTTTGAACCATATCTCATACAGTGAGCATTGTGGAAGCTTCAAATTTGATGCAGAATACATGATTGTGATGTCAGATCCTCTGATGTATCATTTTCTGATATTTTGGATTGTTTTAATACAATTTAGAGGCTGCCATCTTGAAATTCAAAATGGCCGCCACAGTGTTTTTACCCGCATTTCATGTTGCAATTATTGTAGGAGCATCAAATTTTCAGTAATGCACATGTTTGTGGTTTCCAACGTTCCAGTACAGCTGTTTTCTATTGTAGATCATTAGATAGGCCACCATCTTGAAATTCAAGATGGTGGCCAAAGAAAAACATATGATACTGTGGTATGCGCCTTATATGAATTTGCCCAAATTGTCCTAGTTCATTTTCAGGCCACGCAGAATGACAGCCATCTCTTAATTCAAAATGGCCGCCATAAATTCAGACTGTTAGGACGAGGTTCCAGTGACGTCATCAAGCCATCCTGAGGGGCAAAAGCTGCGTGAAGGGGGTGGGGGAGGGGAGGGGGTCCCATACCACTTCCCACAAGTTTCGGCAAGCGTGTAAGCGTTACATCCCACGTCCCATAATAGCCAAGCGGGTATGTGGTTCGCGTACAAGTGATTTGTTTTTACCTCTCAGGCAAAACATTATTTGGTGTCGTGGATCCTCGTTGATAGTTATATTTTATCCCAGTTATTAAATATTTGTACAAAAGCAAGCATTGATTCGATTTAAGGTGATCTTCAAAAACTTGATGCTGCCTCGAGAGAACGAAGACAAACAAGGAAAAGTCTCGCAATGGCAAGAAATGCCATGGTCACCCTACCAGACATCATACATCCCATTCACAAGCGTGTTTGTTGACCACACAATGAAACAACTCATCAGGAAGCTCATAATTGCTGGATGTATTTCTGGAATAACACAGATTGAATAAGGAATGCCAATGAGTAGGTTTTTCCTGATTGCCCTTGTGTGGGTCATCCTCAATTATCAAGACTTCTAAGATGCTTACTGATGTACCGCCAATGATTCTAAAACTATTAATACAAAGGAGCAATCCAAGCTCAGTTCTGTGGCACTTTGGATGCATCAGAATTCCTCAACAATTTAGAACACCAACACACGAGGTTAATCTCAAAAATTGTCACTGCATTGAAACTGATGAATGTGGTGTTAGGCAATCAGGTATCCCACATTCAAGGAGGATATTCTAGAAAGAGATGAAAAGGGAAGTTTTCATGTTCTGTACAAATTCTTTGTACGGGTATTGGAAAGAATTAAAAAAAAAAAATCTGTCTGGGATAATATGAGAAAGGCCAGACATTCAGCTCTTGCAACTGAAATACACCGTGTAAGATTGGATAAAAAGTCATTCAGCTTGAAAGGACCACTACCTTCTTGTAACACTTCTACCAGTACAACAGTCTGACAAGACCTGTCATTTTTCAGTCATTACTGGACGATGCAATTATCGGAAGTTATAAGTTCTACTGTTCTAAGTAAGTCCACAATCACTCTTCATCTCACAATTTTATGGCATCCTCCTCATTCTCACTAACAAACAACAAAGGTTCATTTTTCATACCCATGCCTTGGAAACCCACAAAACTGAGCCAAATAATCAGCCTGAAAGTTGAAATACTGATCAGTCAATGCCATCTAACACAGAACGGGGGGAAAAAGAAACCAAGGGTTCATCAAAGACGCCATGGGAGCTGTCACCCGTCACACGAGGAAGCAGATATCCTTATTCCATTGCATGTATTAGATGCTACATTAAGAGCAACAGGGAATTTCAGAAATAGTGATGATTATTACGTATAGACACTGAAATATTTATTCTCCTGGTGGATCTTTGCTTTACTTTTAATACTGCATCGCATATTGTCTGCTCCATCACTGGAAAAGGAGATGATAAAGTACAATTGACATTGTTGAGAGATTATGTTCTGCAAATTGTTGCGAAAAACAAAGGTCTGCTTGGTCATGCCTTTCATGGCGCAGGCAGAAGTTGAAAATCTGATGATGTTTCAAAGAGCAGATGGATCAAGAATTCTCTAAGCCTTGAATCATGCAGAATGTGCAATGACACAGTCCATGCCTTCCAGAAGTTGGGCGTGGATGACTTCAACCTGGACAATCTCCTGCTTTGCTCTCGTAGAGTCTTGATACAACACATCTAGAGAACAAACCTCGTAAACCTTCACAACTTAATTTGTGCCTCTCCTTACAGGGAAATATAATATTGTACATTGTAGTTATTTCCAGCGGATACATAAACTGTGCAATTAAATGTTCTGAGTTTCCTACACCAACGGTAGCTACAGAATTCAATATCATGTTCATATGGCAAGAAATACAAAAGTCATTGATTCTGGAAGAATTTGGAATCAATTCTTCCCTGTGTACAGCCATAAACAAGTGCTGTGACTTCAAAAGCACATGCAAGGAATGAGCCTAGAAGACATTAACTAAGTAAATTTCCGTTAAATTTTCTAGTAATGGCTAATATTGTTTATTTTAACTCTACAACCAAATCGTCTAAATGGGTGCATTTAGTCACTCACACACAGTTATTTAGATACTTTTGAAAGTCATTTGTTTTGATACAAGAATCACATAATTTCCCATTCAACAGTTTTACCCAAATGCAATGCTCTTAAAGAAATGTTTCCCAATGCAGCCATTTTGTATTTCAATGTGGCAGTGTACCTTCACAGGAAGCAGTCCCGCCTATGCAATAATAATATTATTTATTGAAGTGATTGACTTACACATAGGTCCTTCATGAAAGTGCTCCAGCATGCTTGAGTTTGCAGGGTAAAGATCTTACAGCACCAAATATGGGTCGAAATCCATCTTGAATTCCAAGAGTGGCAGCCAATGCGAATAATCCATTATTACAGAATGTATATAATTATGTGTGTGTGTGTGTGTGTTTGTAAAAGAATGTACAATGTACACCACCATAAACATACATATGCCTAAAAGTTGATTGTAACCACAGATATTAGCTGAAAAGCAGCCATTTTGAATGATAAAATGGCAGCCTAAAAATGATCTGCAATGTTAGGGAGGAGATCAAAGTGTATCTGAATGTTCAATATCATGAGCCCGGTTTGTGCCCGGAATGTAAACTTTCTGTATCGTTTACAACATGAAATATGGGTCAAAATATATATTATGATATGGCGGCCATTTTGAATGTCAAGATGGCCACCTTTGATATCAACATGGACCATCATTTCAGAAAAAGATGCTTCAGAAAGTCTGATAGCATATGCATGCTCTTTGCCCGAATTTAGAACCTTACACACTGCATGCGATATGAGATATAGGCCCAATTACATTTGTTATGGTGGCCATTTTGAATTTCAAGATGGCCGCCAACCAACATGATCCATCATTTCAAACAAAAAAAAATGTATATATTTGCATGTCTAACATCAAAAGCATGTTTTTGCCACAAATTTATACTTTCCATAATGCTTACAACCTGAAACAGGTAAAAATACATTCAGCTATGGCGGCCATTTTGAATTTCAAGATGGCAGCCCTCAAATTGTATTAAAGCAATCTACAATATCAGGAAATGGTGTATCAGAACGTCTGACATCATAAACATGCTTTTTGAGTCAAATTTGAACCTTCTATGCTGCTCGCATTATGAGAACTGGGTCAAAATACAGTTTGCTATGGCGGCCATTTTGAAATTCAAAATTGCGGCTGAAGACGTGGTCGAAAAAATGGAACCAATTTTTTTTTTTTTTTTTTGATTCAGCACCCCCGAATTGACCAAGTTAGCTTAAAAAATCAATTTTGGCACGAAAATCTCACGGGATCCAATATTTCGACATAGCAGACCGTACTACTATATAAGGCAACTACTCACAGTATGGCTTAAATGCAAGAAAATACACATTGTTTAACCAGTTCGGATTATGATAACACGGGAACATTATCGCATGTGCTTCACAACATCAACTCTTCGCTTTGCTATAAGTTTGGCATTCTGTCTGTATTGTGACAGACCTGTATTATAAATCTTCTTTCACGTTTGCACATAATGTTTTCAGACGAATACCGGTGACAGTTTGGGGAGTAATTACTGTAAACGTTTCCTGTTAAAAGGAAACACCATAATATTTCAAAAGGAGCCATTTTATGTCTCCTTTGCAAAATACTCTCGTTGATATCATGTCCTGTCGCAAAAAACAACAAACTTTTGAACATTGTCTTTCTATTCTTTCAGATTCATTTCAATCCCTCCAGCTAAAGATATAACACAGCCTAATATTTCTTATGATTTCAACTGTCGTATGCCATCTTACAACAGAGAGACTTAATGGAATGAAGCTAACATCTCGTCTTACTACGTTATACAAAATTTAGAAAGAACACTCTCTACTTACATTTCGGGTAAACAAAACTACATCCTCAACAGTACATCTGGGATAATGTTAGCTCTGCCAGAGATGTGGGCTATTTTGAGTGAGAAAGGTTGCAAGAGGAGACTCCACCGAAAAAAAGCCTGCCATTCTTGCTCTTGAACTTCTCCAGAAAGGAGAGTGGGTTGTGATCTGTGCACACCTGTATATCGCCACCACCACTCCCTGTGTACACATCACTAAAGTGCTGTAGGGCTAATACGGGGCCAAGTGTTTCTTTTTCTACTGTGGAATACTTCTGCTGATGCCCATTTAGCTTCCTCGAAAAGTAACTCACGGGTTTATCCACCTAATTTTCATCACTCTGAAACAAGACGGCCCCTACACCTACGTCACTAGCGTCCACGGATAACTTGAATGGTTTCCCAAAGTCTTGGGCAACCAGCCTTCAAACTTTCAAACGCAGTTTGACAGTCAGAGGACCAGGTGAACTTCTTTCCTTTCTTTAGCAGGTTCGTCAGAGGGGCAGCTATTGTACTGAAATTGTGTACAAATCTGCGATAGAACCCACAAATGCCTAGAAAGCGCAGTATCTCTCGTTCCGTTCTTGGCGGGGGAAAGGCCAGTATGGCCTCGATTTTTGCTTCCCGCGGGGAGACATGACCTTGACCTACTACGTAACCTAGATATGTGACCTGAGCCTTCGTGAACTCACTTTTCCGGAGGTTAATGACCAGATTGGCTTCTGACAATTTATCGAAAAGCGCCCTCAGCTGTCTGATGTGGGACTCCCAGGTGTCGCTATAGACTACCACGTCGTCTATGTATACAACACAACGGTCAACATCCCGTGTCACATCATTCATTAACCGCTGAAAGGTGGCTGGGGCGTTTTTAACCCCAAATGGCATCACCTTACTCTGAAAGAGTCCGTCTGGTGTCACAAATGCCGATATCTCTCGTGCTTCGTCAGACAGGGGCACCTGCCAGTACCCCTTGAGTAGATCAATCTTCGTCACAAATTTTGCATTCCCTATTTGGTCTATGCAGTCTTCAAGTCGGGGCAATGGGTACGAGTCAGTTTTGGTCACCTTGTTCACTTTACGGTAATCGATGCAAAATCGGTTACTACCATCAGGCTTGGGTACCATGACTATGGGAGAGCTCCATGCACTGTTACTGGGTTCAATAATGTCATCATCGAGCACTTTTCTGACCTCTTCTCGAACCTGATGTCTTTTTTCTGGGCTCAACCTATAAGGGTGTTGTTTAATTGGGTCGGCACCCTCAACGTTAACATGGTGAGTAGCTAAAGTCGTCCTACCTGGTTTGTCAGTACAGATCTGTGGGTATTCTCTAAGGAGATCGCCTATCTCACGACTTTGTTCCTCTGTGAGGTGACCTAGTTTCGACTGCAAATTTTCTAACACCAGTGAATTCGACAACTTTGGGGTCAAGGGTTCAGGGATAGGAGGTGTCATGTCTTCTGGTTCTGAATCTCCCACCCCCGGAGGGCCCTAACGATTGCCTACAAGAGTGGTGACACCCACAACCGGCTCATCAGCACGCTCATGATACATTTTGATCATGTTGATATGACAGACACATTGTCTCTTACGTCTGTCACGCGTACTGATGGTGTATTTTACCTCGTTAAACTTTCTTGAGACAACATACGGCCCACTGAACTTTGCCTTCAAGGGCTCCCCAGGAAATGGTAACAACACCAACACCTTGTCACCAGGTTTGAAGCTTCTTTTCTCCGCCTTCTGGTCGGCCCAATTTTTCATTTTTTACTAAGAGGCCTGCAAGTGCTTTTTGGCGAGATCGCATGCACTCGAGAGCCTACCCTTGAACTCAGATACGTAATCAAGGACATTGACCTTCCCAGCATCGTCCTCTACCTCCAAGAACATCTCCTTAATCAACTTCAGAGGGCCGCGGACTTCGTGCCCATACACGAGATCAAAAGGGCTATACCCCGTAGACTCGCCTGGCGAATCCGTCACAGCAAAGAGTAGGAAAGACACACCACGATCCCAATCCTCTGAGTGCTCTTCACAATAAGCCTTGAGCATGGTCTTGAAAGTCTGATGAAATCTTTCTATGGCGCCTTGGGATTGGGGATGGTACGCCGTGGATTTCAACTGACGAACGCCCAGTTCGTGCATCACTTCTTGGAAGAGACCAGACATAAAATTGGAGCCCTGATCTGATTGTATCTCCTTAGCCTTAACTTTTTTTTTAATTTGGATGGCCTCTGGAAATCTAGTCGAAACATCCATAATGGTCAGCAAGTATTTATTACCCGATTTGGTTCGAGGCAAGGGACCGACACAATCTATCAGGACTCGACTAAAAGGATCTCCCACAGCAGGGATAGGAATGAGAGGAGCAGGTTTGATGGAGGGCTGGGGCTTGCCCACAACCTGACAAGTATGACATGTCTTACAGAAGTCTACCACGTCCTTGTAAAGTTTAGGCCAGTAGAAGTGCTTCATTACTCTTGACTGAGTTTTCCTAATGCCGACGTGGCCTCCCATGGGAATCTCATGAGCAACTCTCAGTATCTCCCTACGATAGCTCACTGGCAACACAATTTGGTGAACCACTGACCAACTTTCACTGGCTGGCCTGTTAGGGGGTCGCCACATCCTCATCAAAACACCAGATCTCAAGTAGAAGCACTCCGGCGTCTTAGCAGCTTCCTCCTCGGAAACAGCAGTAAGCAGCAGGCGTTGAAGCGTTGAATCTTTCTGCTGCGCTGCAATCAGGGAAGAACGGCAATACTTGCCCTCATTAGACTGAGCAGAAGTGATAAAGTGACAACCTATAATGGTATCACATATCTGTGGTACGTGAATGTATGCACTGGACTGCGCAAGATAATGCGGGAGCGAAGAGAGCCGCTGCGCTGCTAGGCCGTCCCCTATTAATACGGGAACCTGGTGATCTGTGTGTTTAGTCTATGGGAATATCAGAATTCAGTATGGAACGGGTTAATTTTGCTGCACGCCGCACGGCATTATGGGGGAAATGCTGGGCACCACAGAGAAAAATGAGCCTTATGATGGCGCTAGACATGTTTCTTTCCAATGCAGACCCACTTTAAGGTCTGCTCTTTCAGAATATGGTCTTAACTGAAAATTCATGTCTGGCGACTTTTTGTTTGTTTTGAGGTGCAGGGTCACATATTATGATGTTGTGCTAACAAACGCTCGCATGATGGTTGACAAACATTTGGCCAACGCAGCATTGAGATTTCTATCATGATTGGTATGTCGGTCTGACATTGAACCACCGTCGGTCGAATGACAAGCTTTCACTGTTGGGCCAATGTTGGCGCGATGACCAAAATGAGGTCGGAGCGACGCTATATTTCCAACATTGTGCCAACATACATACTTCAAAGTTGGATTAATACTAGGCACATGCAGCATTCAAAGTGAAAATATGTATGTGGTTGACATGATGTTGATTTGATATTGTGCCAACGTCATTCCAATGTCAGACTTTCATTGTTGGGAAGTGGTGGCTCGACGACCAGAATGACGATGAGCCCAAGTCATATACTGACGTTGTGTCAACATACACCCACGACGTTTTACCGCCATTATATCAACGCAGCATTCAAAGTGGTAACATGGTTAGTACAAATGTCGATCTGACATTGAACCAAAGTCGGTTCGACGTCAGGCTTTCATTGTTGGGCCAACATTGGCCCGTTGGCCAAAATGACGTCAGCGCGACGTCAAATGTCTTAATGTTGTGCCGACATACACACTTGTAAGTTGGATAAACATTGGACAAATGCTGCCCTTTTAGTGGATATATGGTTGGTTTGACATTGTACCAACGTAACTCCAACGTCAGACTTTCACTATTGGACCAGTGGTGATCTGACGGCTAAAATGACGTTGAGCCCACGTCATATTTTGATGTGCCAAAATACACGAATGACGTTTGACCAAAAGGATTATATGAATATGTTCATGATTAATGTTGATGTTCACACTCATTATACTAGATCATGTTATTAGTTTCACCGATGTTCCTTCTCTAATGACAAGTCCAAATATTCATTACAATATACTGGACCTGTATTGTGGAATGATTTGAACGTGAACCATGTTTTAATGTACAATTCAATAATATTTTTAAAAAAGAGTATAAAAAGATTCTTCTGAGTTTATACTGAAGTTCCACGTGAAAGTATCGGGTTATTTTTATTTTGGGTGATATCCTTATGTATTTTGACCATGTCAAGTTGTTGGTTGTTAATTTCTGTATTGTTTGCTTGTTTGTTTTCTCAGTTCAAATCTGTTTCTATACATTATTAGGTATGCATAGTCTTATAATCCATCTTTCCATTTTTCATCATTACAGTTGTGTACTTTGTGCTGATTTGTATAGCATGTGAATGATACAATACCTTGTGTTAACGTTGTTTTGATTTGTATGTCATGTGTTGTTTTTTTATCCTTGTGGGATGGAAATACATGAAAAGAAATGAAATGATTTCAATGCAGGGCAAATGTTGGCCCGATGCCCTAGATTAGTTACAAAAGTTAGACAATGAGCTAATGTTTTTCAAACGTAAGCATACTGACTGCGATCATGCCGACCATCGCCAATGTTGGTCCAACGGAAAAATAGCCAACCAATATCTATTTGGCATGAATGACAAAAGTGAGACGGGTGGTCCAACGTTGTGCCGCCGTTATCTCGCAAGCTGTGCGAAAACAGAAATTGCCAACGCCGGCCCAACGTAGGTTTGCCAAATAAATTCCACCTTCCCTCAAGAATGAAAGTAAAACAATGGCCCAACCTTGTACCGACATTGGCTTGCCGACCTCAACCGACCGTGCCGACCATTGCCAACGTTGCCCAATCTTAGGATTACCAACCAATATCAAACTTGCATCACCGACAAGGTGAGACTGTGGTCCAAAGTTGCGCCAACGTTAGTTTACAAACCGCGACCGTACCGACATCGCCAACGTTGACACAACGTAGGATACCCAACTATATCCACCGACCGCAAGTGGGGACCATAAAGACATTGGCCTAACTTGAGTCAACGTCATCTCACCGACCTCGACTATGGCGACCACAGAGACATTGGCCCAACGTTGAGCCAACGTCATCTCACCGACCGCAACCGTTGCGACCATTATTAACGTTGGCCCAACAAGACGGAGCCTCGGGTGAACGGCATTTCAAGGTTTCATTTTTTTCTTTTTACATATATTAATTTCAGCATACCACTTGCCACTCATTTGACCCGTCAGTAACTGAACCGCCTGAAAACACCCGTTTTGTTACATTCCAGAACGCCTGTCTGTTTTTTAAAGTTTTATGCTGTACTTTTTTATTGTTTCCATATGGCATGTAATCAGTTAATTGAAAGAGGGCAAAGGTTAATAAAAGTATGTAAGAATTAATTTTGTGACACACCATTCCCTTGGTAATGTCTTAATAGGCTTTTAGATAAGCATAATCCATAATAAAGAAAAAAAAAACAAATATGCACTGAGCTTTTTTTTTTTTTTATAAAGAGGCTTGTCAAAATGAGAGATATATCGCTGTACTTTTAACGGAACAATAGAACAAAGTGTACTGAATCTTTGGACCATTTTCTGTATAGAGAGCAGCCTGAGCTATGGAAACGTTCTTTTCAAAGACAAGTAGAAGAACCCTTCTGTATTTTAAGATAAAATGAACTTCATATGGAACCGTTCATATTGTCGATGATTTTTTTTTTTCGTGCGTATTTGCGTATTTGAATAATTGATCTATGATACTTGATACTTGATCATGATGATCTACGATTACACATCTGCTGAAGGTTTTTTTTTCTTATATTTTTTAAACAATTAAAGTGACACAACGGAAGTCCATTTATTTTCCTTAAACAGGGCGAATTAGTTAGCAAAGTAAAATAACAATAGGTTACGACAGTGTGCACAATCAGCTGCTATATTTAAATTCCACTTTCAAAAATCAATTACGATAAGATGGCACAAAACCGATTATCAAAAAAGTTGAAGGAAACGTTTGTTCTCCAACGGCCGAAAGGCAATTATACTGAGGACTATTGACTTGATGATATGATGTTTGTCTTCTGAATCGCTCTATCCACAAAGATCACCTGACATCTCATTTCCTAACGATACCCTGCAAATGCATACTTTTAATTTTTTCTAGTCTTTTAATAGGTAAAACAGTGTGACTCACCGGATTTCAGATATCTCCTAGCAGTCTGTCGTTCCTCGGCTCTTTTTAAAGCTTCTGTCAGGTCCGATCGAAGTGACGACTGGCTCACTCCCTCACTGTACGTGCGAAGCATGCAGAAAGTACCATAGCTTGTTATTTCATGGTCACGGTAATTAGTCCGTATGAAATTATGGATATCTCCCCTTGAGAACCCCAGTTCTCTCCCAAGATCCTCAATGGCTTCATTGTCACTGATATCACCGGCAATTACTCTCAGATAAGAGTCATTACTTGACTGTTCCGCAGCCCTCCTGCAATAAATTGTGTTATGATGTTTATGTTCTTGTATCAATTGCCGCTCTCTGTACACTGTACGATGCATCAATTCTATACGATCACAACTGCTGATCTACATTTTTACCAAACATGTGGGAGCGATTGGGATTAGAGCGTATCAGTTAACTTTTCGGCAGCGACTCTACCATAAAGCTATTTCTGGTTGCCGACGATGAACTTGGAACAAATAGTCCATGGGCCAAGATCCGAAAAATGGGTTATTACTACCTGAGGTGGCAAAACCTTTTTGGTGTCATTTTGTTTGTCGGGGATAAACGTATGCTTATCAAGCTTTGATAGCATTTCCAAATGAGTAGCTTAGTCATAATAACTGAATTTTCAACAAATTTGGTCCTGTTTTTATATCCATCTACTTCTGAATCGAGACTAACCGCTATACAAAGAAGAGCGCTGTCTTCTGTATGTCCGCAAGTGCTCTGTTGTAAACGCTTAGTCTTTATTCAAGGCAGCGAAAGGAATATGCAAATGATTGTGATGTCCACAGCTGTTCTGTTTTAAACGCGGTGCGCTTGGTTTTTATTCAAGACGGCGAGAGGAATATCCAAAGCTTGTGATTCAATGTATACCCCTTTATCTAAAAACAAAAAAAAAGTAATTCCTAGAAAATTATATACCCAATGTTATGTAAAAACAGTCCTTTTCAAGCATATTTGCTTATAAAAGATCAGCATGGATTAATGTGATTAGGGGCATACTGTTATATTTTTGCATTCAAGATCATGCGCAATTCGCAATCTTTGAAAATTAAATTGGCTCTGCGCTCTTCAACGGATTTTGTTAGCTGACTTTCATGGGTGATCTTGCACCACAAAACCAACAAAGAGGTCGCCGCACATGTTTTTTTTTTTTTTTTTTTTTTGGTCTTTCAGCTAAGGACAGATTTTGAAAGGCAACACTAAAAAAAAAATCCACCCCTAAAATAAATGAACCACAACAGAAACAGAAAACATATCCTGCAGAACGATACAAAAATCACCAGAATAGGATAAGGAAAATAAGGATAAGGAAGGTATGCCATATTGACATTTCCCCTTTTTTCGAAAAAAAAAAACAACATTTCTCAACAACTCCTTATGACGTTAAATTAGCAAGTTAAGATGTCTTGCTATTTCATTTTATAAACATAAATGATAGATATTTTATATTTCAGCTGTATATCTATAAAAATTCTCTTCAAACTACCCAAAATAAGAAAGAGAACAAATGAGTATATGAATATAAGAACGACCCAAGTCCATGGAAGACCATTTCGAGTATACTTAAAAAACACTTCATATCTTTTTTATTTTTCCAAAAATGTTCTTTTTAACTGTGATGGGAAGGCAACATTGTATATACAAATTAGAACATACATTATTATGACAATTAAGATCTACATTAATTGTGGAGAGGCCATTTTGTGTGATGAACTTCTTTGATTCATATACATAATATTGTGCTATAGAGATAAGAGAAGGATGATAGAGGGCGCTATAATGTGAATGTAAGAATGACCCAAGTCCTTCATTCTAACATTGATATAAGATTTAACTAATTCATTTCAGGCACTTCCGGGGGTAATTTGGATTTATCATTTTATACACAAGATGAGTCCATGCATAAGCTACAATGTCCCATGTCAAACTGAATTCGGCCAAAAATTGGACTTGGGTCGTTTTTATATTCAGGTCTTCAAATGTTAACTGTGATATATCTTGGTACAAGAACCTCCTTTTCCTTATATTAGCTAAAAATAACATTTCCCCCCGAATTTCATATATAACATAAAGGAAAAAATTCGGAGGGTGCTACACCGTCAGCTCGCTAATTTGAATATTCATAAGGACTGGTCAAGAGATATTTTCCCGAGAAGGGGAAATGGAAAAAAAAAGTCGTACCTTCCTAATTTTCTATCCATTTGTGTGTGTGTGTGTGTGTGTGTGTGTGTGTGTTTGTTATTTCTATATCATTCTGTAGGGATTGTTTTAAGAAGTTTATTAATTTTGAAGTGATTTCCTCTTTAAGCTTTAAAGTGAAGCATGACTTAATTCAATTGGACTCTCCTAACCTATTCAAATTTAAAAGAAAACATACTCTGGACAAGTTTTCCAAAGTAAAGTGTCTATTCAAGCGTACCAAGCGTATTTAATCGTACCAAGTCGTACAAGCAGCTGTGAAATGAATTGGAAAAAAAAAGAAAAGATGTGAAACCTCGCGGTATAAACTAAAAAGGGAATATCCATTAGGGGAGGCTTCTAGCCTTACAGGCTTTTAGCCGGCCAGGCTCCCTACGGGGATGACAACCCTAGCTTGCATCCGTACGGACTGTGAAGGGGGAAAACCTGTTTCAGTCCCAGGAGCAAGTGGCTCCGGCCCCTGGTTACATTTGGTCTGGGTTGACTGCCCATTCCATCTACTTCTTATTGTCACGTTACCAAATGATAAAGCCTCGAAACGGAATGATTATATGATGATGAATATTGGAACGAATGACCAAGATTATGGAATTGTTAGCTTATTTATATTATTTCTTATGATTTTATCACTCATTTGTGGAGACATTCATCCAAACCCAGGTCCGCACCAGAATAGATTTATTGTAGGCTTCACAAATATACGTGGTCTTCGCTCAAACTGGGAATCTTTGGAGCTTTCTCTCCTTAGATCCCGACCTCATATCTTTTGTGTATCAGAAACCTTCTTGAATAGCAAGATCGACGGTGATTAGTTCACTGTGCCTGGCTACTCCTTTCTCAGATGTGATCGACCAGACAACTCCAGTTGGGGTGGAATTATGGTGTACTACAGTGATGCCTTCACTGCCACAAGAATGTCTCAATATGAAAGCCTGTACCATGAATTAATCTGCCTGAAGATACATCTCCCTGGCCGCATAGTATTCATGTTCTGTGTGTATAGACCACCCTCTGCTGACGATAGCATCTACGATGTCATCTCAGATCACATTGACACTATCCAAGAGCTCCACCCTAGATCTGAAATCATTGTTCTGGGTGACCTCAATGCCCACCATGAAGAGTGGCTGGGAAGCATAAAGACAGATGCCCACGGGGAATCTGCATTCGACTTTGCCACACTCAACAATCTCCATCAACTTGTAGATGACCCCACCAGAATTGGAAAGGATGGAAGTTGTTCCAAACTGGACCTCTTCTTAACTACTTCCCCTGACAACCATGTGGTATCAGTTGATGCCCCCTTGGCTCCTCTGACCACTGTGTGGTTATGGACGTAGCTAACTACAGACTTCCAACTACAAGCAAGCCTGCCAAGCGCAAAATCTGGCAGTACGATAAAGCTGACTGGGACGGCATGCGCTCTTTTCTATCTGAAGCTGACTGGTCCTCCCTTTCAAAGACACATAGTGCTGATGCTGCCTGGAACAGTGTAAAAGACAACATTGGTGATGCCATGGACCTTTTCATACCATCCAGAACTACCAAACACAAGTACTCGGATAAACCATGGTTCAATGGTAGATGTCATGATGCTGTCAAAACCAAACAGAAAGCATACAAACAGTGGCAAAAAAACCGCACAAGTGAACTCTGGATCTTGTACATGAAATCCAAATCTGAATGCCAGCGCATGATACGCAGAGCTCGTATTCAGTTCTCGCACCACCTGAAGCAGGAACTCAAGTATGCCAACAGTAAACAATGGTGGAAACTGGTGAAGTCTGTAACTGATAGCAACAAAACATCCGCTGTTCCTCCATTGAAAAGTGATAATGGACAGATCTTCAATGACGCTGCAGACAAAGCCGAGCTCCTGAACAACACCTTTGCTGCAAATGCTCATCTTGACGACAAGGGCAAAGTCCCTCCCAATCTGAACTTAAAAACTGATGGAACCATCTCTACCGTCAAATTCTGGCCTAAGGTTGTTCTTAAGAAAATCCGTAATCTCGACACATCCAAGGCTACTGGCCCAGATGGCATCTCAGCCACGGTACTTAAGAACTGTGCGCCAGAGCTTGCACCTGTTCTCTCAAAGCTCTTCCAAATATCCTTGAACAGCAAGTCCGTGCCTTCAGAGTGGAAAACTGCTCATGTTGTAGCAGTGCCCAAGAAAGGGAACAAACAAGATCCATCCAACTACAGGCCCATATCTCTTCTCTCTATCATCTCGAAAGTAATGGAGAGCATAATTGGTGACCAAATTCGGAAACATCTCGAAAGACATCAACTTCTGAGCGATGCGCAATATGGGTTCCGGGAGAACAGATCCACTGTTGACATGCTTTCATATATCACCCAATGGTGGAACGACTCCCTAGACTCTCAACAGGAAGTCAGGATCATAGCTCTAGACATCAAGAAAGCCTTTGACTGTGTTTGGCACAGCTAGTGGCCTTTTAACGAAATTGTCATCCTTTGGCATACATGGAGATATATATGGATGGATTTCATCATTCTTGGCCGATAGGCATCAGGCTGTTGTTCTAGATGGCTACACTTCATCATCCAAGACCCTATCTGCTGGTGTGCCACAGGGAAGTGTGCTAGGGCCCCTGCTCTTCCTTATGTACATTGACGACTTGACTTCCCTAGTGGAAAATGATCTCCACCTCTTTGCTGATGACTCAACTCTGCACATTGTTATAAAGAATTCTTGTGACAGAACCGTCTGTGCTGAGAGCCTCCAGCGTGACTTGTTGACTATTGAGAAATGGGCTACAGATTGGTGCGTCACCTTCAATGCAAGCAAGACAGAAGAGATGATCATCAGTAGGAAGCGGAACCAGAACCACCCTCCTCTCTACTTCATGAACTCTGCCCTACAGCCAACCAGACGTATCACCCTCCTTGGTGTTATCATTACCAACACCTTGACTTGGGCTCCTTATGTCACATGCCTTGCCAAAAAGGTTGCAAAGAGGCTTTACATTCTAAGCCGTTCAAGAGATCTCCTTCCATTTAAGGCAAGAGTCACCATCTACAAAGCTTACATTAGGCCCTTAATGGAGTATGCATGCCCGATAAGGGCTGGAGCTGGTTCCACTGCACTTGGGCTACTGGACAGGCTACAGAGAAAAGCCCTTCGCCTCCTAAGGATTGATGACCCCATCAAAGTTGGAATTTATCCACTAGAGCATCGGAGAAATGTGGCATCTCTTTGTACCTTCTACCGCCATTTCTTCTTGAGACCGTCCCTTGAGCTGTCTGGAATTCTTCCACCACTGGTCTCCAATGTTCGATTGACACGCTCTTCTGCAACACTGCCCCCCCACGGAAAAAAGCAGTAACTGACATTTTTATGAATGTTTACTTTTTTGCAAAAATGAATAGATTACCCAATGCTCTCCAATGTTAATAGGTCAGTTTTGCAAAAAGAAAAATGAAAGTGACCAAAAATACAATTTTTCACTTTTGCAAAAAGCAGTAACTGCATCCAGTTGATTCAACTTTGCAAGTTTCCCCACGGAAAAAAGCAGTAACTAACAAAGCCCACGGAAGAAAGCAGTAACTAACAATTTAGTCTTTGTCATTCAGACTCTGTATAGTCCTTCCTGTATATTTTTTCCCCTAATACCATTTATTTTTTCTACTATTTTTTTTTTAAACAATGTAAACAGCAGTTTCTCCCATAATTTAGGAGAGTAGATATAAAAAGATTGTTTCACCAGTAACTTGACTCAGGGAATCATATGACAAGTTGTAGAAAAAGCTTCTTTCTGGAGACTAGCAAACCTGGCAGACTCAGCGCGCTCAGAGTGCAGAATACGCGTGCAGCAGCTGCATGCGCATAAATTCTGCAGCATACAGTAACTAGCTAAACATTGCATCACATCACAGTCATCACTTGCATGCACAGTATTGCAGGTCTGGTACAGTCTGAGTGATCATGCCAGTGCTAACCATGCTGTCACACAGTTTCTGCGGTCCAGGCATGCCTGTAAATCTATCATGAATTGCAGAGGAAAAGTCATGGTAGCCATGGCTTTGGCCAGAACCAGAAAATCTAGGTGAGCTGAAAATATATTGAAGGGAGATGAGCACTAGTATTAATGCACTAACGTTAGTCTAATGTTAGATGTAGGCCCTAAAGTTTAAAATAGGTCTACCAGATCTAAAGTTACAGAGTAGATCTAGATTCTAATCTATTGTTAACTGTTTAGTGTTAGACAAAATGTCAGTAGGCCTAATCTAACGTAATAGATCTAGGTCTAGCACTAGCTACACGCAGCCGCTGTCGCGAATGGCTGTGCACAGCGGTCTGGTCAGGCTAGGTCTAGCACTAACATTGGGCATAGATCTGTAGTCTAGCTTAAGTGTAACGTCAGAGTTCGACTAGGATCTAAGACGAAGAGACTTGACTTTATTGTCTAGTCCAGGGTCATGTGTCAGGGGCCAGGCCGGGCACTCCAAAGTTCAATTAGGGTACATAGGTGTCTACCTTATTTTTACACAGAATGCCATTCAATCTACAAGACCTAGTCTAGGTCTAGCGATAGGTCCTAGATCTTATAGATCTAGACTAACCAGAAAGTAGAAGAACTTTATAACCTGGTGGTGGTAACAATTTTCCTCCTATGGTCATGTGACATGTGCAGTTACTGCTTTTTTCCATGGGGAAAACAGCAGATTCCTGGCCGTCTGCAGTTACTGCTTTTTTCCGTGGGGAAACTACCCAGAATCAAGGGTGAGCCACCGCAGTAACTGCATTTTCCTAAATAACATTTAAAAAATAACGGAAACATCATTTTTTCCTAGGTATTGTTAGACAACTAGGTATGGTGCATAATCATACGACAAAATTATTTTTGAATGTTTCTGTGTTTTTAAAGAATCTGCAAAAAACACAAAATCGCATTTATCTCAGCTCAGCAGTTATGCAGTTACTGCTTTCTTCCGTGGGGGGGGGGGGGAACTGCTCACCCCTACAGAGTTACTGTACCAAAGTCGAACACGTATCTCCATCAGTCTTCTTACATACCAAGGACGACTCGGCTGTGGAACTCACTTCCCACCAATATGTTTCCTCTAGCTCCAAATATGGACAGATTTAAGAATTGTGTTAATTCGTATTTAATTAGTTTGTTGTAAGAAATGATTTTTGTTATTTTGTATATTCATACAGTGTATAAGTTATTTTGATCATGGTTTACAATTTGCTAATCTAGGGCCACCTCTCATCAAATTATGATGGTAACATCAGGCCCAAAAAATCTAAGTAAAAAAAAAATATCAAATTAAGCTGAAATGGATCATGCTCTATCAACACGAGCTATTTATGAGAAATGGCAACTTTCAAAACAGTAGCATTATCCTTTCAAAGGTTATTATAGTTGAAAGTTAAGATTGTGTGAACGGTTTTAAAGAAATGAAAAGAGAACTTCAAGACACACCTTTTCTGCCCAAAAAGTGTTTCCAAAAAACTGCTTAACATAATTTCACATTCGTATTATGACTCCATACTTCACCATAATCATGATTAATTTTGCTCTCAAAAAACAACGACAAAAAAAAACTCAAATTTGACTGAGCTGACCCTTTTTGGAGTTGTGACACGAAATCAAAGCGTAGTGATTTTTGTTGGTTTTGTGATGCATGGTCTATTAGGCCTATAATCATCTCACATCAGAGTGTTTCGTCTGTTTTATGACTGAAACATTGTCTTACCCCAAACGTCACGCAAAGAGGCCCTTTTCAAGACCACTTTCATTGATTATATGAAGTAAAATAGTGAAGTTATTTTTACCCAACTTAACTTGATGTTACCTGAGCTTTTTCTCATTTGTTGTTGTGTAAGGATATTTCACTAAACATGTATCCACTCCCCAGGCATTAACATTGGGAGTTATCATCATATGCATGTCACGATTTCCATAAGACGTTCCTATCTGAATGAAATATTTCACTATGGCAATTGCATGACTTACCTCTTCTCATCAAACTGGAGTTGAGGCTCGACATGCCTTGCAGCCTTAGCCGGCTGTTCTTCCCTCTCAGGTGTCAGCGAACGTTTTTGTGACATGATTACTTGTGCTGTGCTGACAAAATCGGTCACCCAGCTCATCATTTGTCATTCATCATCATTATGGTAGTTCCACGTGGTGAGCCAAAATAGGCCGGAAGTAGGGCGTGGCTAGGACCGGTTTATGGATGAACTGATCATCACATCTTACGGGACGCTACTCCCCACACTGCACTAAGCTTTTAGTCTCTGTGACCTGGAAGAACAAGAGACATAACTCTGTTTAATTTGTAATTGACTATTCAATTCAATTCAATTCAATTCAATTCAATTCAATCATAGTTTATATCCAATCAACGAAAATCAAAACATAGTACAAAGTATACATGTCATGAAATAATATAATTCAAACATTTGCAAAAGATTCATGTATTATCCGAGATAAATTATACCATATATATATATATATATATATATATATATATATATATATACAATAAGGAGGAACAATACATATATATTTCGTGGGCGTGCGGAATTTAGATTCGATGATGGAAAAAATGATCCACTAAAAGGCAAAGCTTGTGGGACTTCGATCGCTAGATAGATAATGGGTTAATAAGATATTATTCGTGTTTTTTTAAGCTATTGTATTTGATATAGATTATTTAAGTCATTTGTAAAGATATACCTGTAGTTATTTTGAGATACGCCGGTCGGGAAAAAAAAAAAGAATATCAATTCTAATGTCCGGACACTGTTCTCTGGACCACGTGTACCGGGAAAATATGATAAGGACAACACACTCGTACACATATTACCCACACACATATAAGACTCGAGACAGTACCGAAAGGAGAGAAGACGGTAACAATACAAGTCTACGAAGAACAAAAGACAGGAAAGGAGGAGGAGAGAAGAAAGAAGAGAGATATGCATACAAAACACGCCAATTGCTGCGACATCAGGACAGGTGAAAGCTCTCAAGCATGAATTAAAACAATTTGAATTATCTAGAATTATAAGTAGAGAGTAGGTATTTTCTGAATTTGTATCTAAATATGACGAATTTGGGGGATGCTTTTAAACTATTATCTAGATTATTCCAAAGTCTGGGTCCGGTATAAAGAAATGTACTTTGCGCATGTGCGATTCTCATTAATGGAAGATGAAATTCCTCGGATCGTCGCGTGGAATAAGTATGTACATGACTGTTTCGATGATATGAGTCGTGAAATATTTTAGGTAAGAAATTGCTGTTGTAATTAAACATAAACTGGCCAAGTTGAAACACATACAATTTTTTTTTAGTATGTTATGGTCAAAAAACAAAGCATCTGTATGTTCTCCGTTATGTAGATTAAAAACAATTCCGAGCGCTTTCTTTTGCAATAAGAAAAATGTATCAAGTAATATCTGATATGTATTACCCCAAGCAAGAATCCAGTAGTTTAAATAGTGTAGTATCAAACTAGAATCAAGAGTTAATAATGCAGATGAGGAAGATAATGTTTTATTCTGTTCATTACGCCAATATTACGTGAGATAATTTTACTTATGTTATCAATATGATTCCTCCATGAAAGCTTGTTATCAACACAAATGCCAAGAAATTTAAAGAAAGATATTTCTTCTAGGGGAGTATAGTATCAATGTTATATTATTAAGATTATAATCTTACGTCGCTTACAATAATTATTTTGTTCAGTGAATTTAATTTGAATCTGGGCAAATATAGGATAATGGTCAGTGATATCTGAGAGGACGATACCAGACTCAGGAAGTGGAAGAACATTACAAAAAATGTTGTCTATTAGGGTAGCCGATTGGCTGGCGACGCGGGTAGGCTTTGAAATTATTAATGGTAACAATGAAGCAGAGATTAGTATTTTTATAAATTCGTGTGGGCTGTTTTGGGAGTTACATTTCATGAGATCGATATTAAAATCGCCCATCAAGTATGTATCTTGAGTATAATGGGATTTTGTACTAAATCCTGCAAAACTGTCCAAAAGTCGTGAAATATTTTAGGTAAGAAATTGCTGTTGTAATTAAACATAAACTGGCCAAGTTGGAACACATACAAATCTTTTATTTTTAGTATTTTATGGTAAAAAAACAAAGCATCTGTATGTTCTCGGTTATGTAGTTAAAAAAACAATTCTGAGAGCTTTCTTTTGCAATAAGAAAAATGTATCAAGTAATATCTGATATGTATTACCCCAAGCAAGAATCCAGTAGTTTAAATAGTGTAGTATCAAATTAGAATAAAGAGTTAATAATGCAGATGAAGGAAGATAATGTTTTAATCTGTTCATTACGCCAATATTACGTGAGATAATTTTACTTATGTTATCAATATGATTCCTCCATGAGAGCTTGTTATCAACACAAACACCAAGAAATTGAAAGAAAGATATTTCTTCTCGGGGATTATAGTATCAATGTTATATTGCCTGGGAGGCTATCTATAGAGTTACTAAAAAGCATAAATGTTGTTTTTTATGTTTAGTGACAAATTGTCTGCGTACATCCATTGTATAACCTTTTTCAATTCTTCATTTACGGTTCTTGTTAGACATTTGGGTAAGGGTGGGAAAAGAAAAGGTTACCATCATCCGCGAATAATATGAATGACAGTTTCACCGAGGATCTGTGAAAATCATGGATATAAATAATGAATAGCAATGGGCCTAGTAAGCTCCCTTGTGGAACACCATATGTTATTGTTTTATTTTGAGAGTCAAAGCCGTTGACATGTACAAATTGGAATCCTTTTGATAGGTAACTCGTGAACCACTACAAGGCCTTTCCAAGTATGCCATAATGGGATAGTTTGGCGAGAAGTATTCCATAGTTAATCGTGTCAAAGGCCTTGGAGAAGTCCAAGAAGATACCTAAATGTGTGTGAAAATGTTTCAAGCGCTTATGCGACTTTGTCGATAAGGGCGAGTATTGCGTGTGTTGTGCTGTGATTTTCCCTAAATCCAAATTGAAAGTTTGAAAATATGTCGCAGGTTTTAAGAAAACGTGCTGTCGTGATATAAACTATTTTTTTTCGAGAATCTTTGAAATAGAAGATTATAAAGATATGGGTCTATAGTTGTGGACATCATCCTTCTCCCCTTCCTTGCAAATAGGAATTACTTTCGCAATTTTCATACTATTTGGCACATGGCCAGTTGTAAGCGATGAGTTAAAAATGTGTACTAAGGGATCCACTATTTGGGGAATTATGTTTTTTTATCAAGTGGCTGTCAAGTCCGTCGTGGCCAGTACTTTTTTCGTCTTTCAAATCGGCAACGATCTTTGTTATTTCTTTTTATATGTTGTGTCAAAAAAATATAGTTTTGGTGTTAGGTGTATCTAAAAAAAAACACTAAAAGATTTACTAGAAGGAGGAATATTTTGAGAAAGTTTTTTTTTTTTTTTTCCGATTGAAGAGAAGAAGTCATTAAAAATTTCAGCCATGCCAGCGGGAGTGTTGCTGGACGCATTGCCCTATCGAACTTCAGAAATATCAGATGAATTGTTAAGTGTATTCATAGCATTTTTTATGTTTTTCATGTGTTTTTGATGTCATTTTTATATTTGCTTGTCAGATTAACGTAAACATTTTCCTTCTGCGTTCGTAATAATTTGGTGAGTGTGTTTTTATATGAAACATACTTTTTTTTTCAGTGAGGTTGCATCTGTATTTATAAAACAAATTATTTTTCCTGTTTATAGATCGTAATATATACTGGATTATCCACGAGAGTCTTGGAATTTGCTTATATCTATTTTTTATATTACGCAGGCCTGGGAATGTGGTTATCAATTTCGGAGGTAATAGTAGATATGAAGTAGTCATAAGACAAGTTGATATCGGTAGTGTTGTATACAGAAGACCAATCAACATCCTTTAAACTGTTCTGGAGACTTGTGAGATTATCTGCAGTAATCTTACGTCGCTTATACTAATTATTTTGTTTAGTCAATTTAAAGATAATAAAAAAGTTTTGGTACGTCAAAAGCTTCCCTGAATTTCCTTGTCTTGGTTTGTGTTTCAGGTTAAAGTACGTTGTCTGTGAGAATTCCTCGCCCCAAAGTGCTCTCATGTCTTAGTAATCATGCAATAATGGTTTCGTACCAGAGCCGTCGCGGTATACCGCGTCGATAACTATTGTACGAAACCACTGAGTGCGACCAGCAGCGTGCAGCCCACTGTACGCATAGCTAACTGCGACCAGCAGCCCCTTACGCATAGCGTCATGGGGCTTCGCATTGTAGCATTCAGGATTATGACAGATTTAGTATCGCGGGTAAATGTCAACTTAAAATCCAAAAATTTCTTCGATTTGAAGACTTATCAATTAAGTTGAAGTATTGAAAACAGGCTTCGAACAACGTTTGGTTCTGCCAATAGTCCCTTTCTGTTCGAATTGATGACTGAATGTGACTCGGTCGAGAGGACCTTGGGAGAGCTACATACACTGAATACTATGGCCAGCGCATGCGCACACAAACATCTTATCCGTTCATGGATTTGAAATTTGTGCGCATGTGATGTGTTCGCATGCACTGGCTGTAGTATTCAGTGTATGTAGCTATTCGAACAGAAAGGGACTATAGGCAGAACCAAACTTTGCCCGAAGCCTGCTTTCAATACTTCAACTTAATTGGTAAGTCTTCAAATTTAAGAATTTTTGGGATTTTAAGTTGACATTTACCCTGCGATACTAAATATGTCATGATCCTGAATGCTACAATGCGAAGCCCGATTACGCTATGCGTATGGGACTGCTGGTCGCTATGTGTATAGGGGCTGCTGGTCGCAGTTAATTGCATGATTACTAAGACATGAGAGCACTTTGGGGCGAGTAAGTCTCACAGTGTTAGTTATATTAAAGGTACATTAACCTGAAACACAAACTAAGACAAGGAAATTCAAGGAAACTTTCGAGGTACCAAAACTTTTTATTATCTTTTATTTGAATCTGGGCAAATATAGGATAATGGTCAATGATATCTGAGAGGACAATACCAGACTCAGGAAGTGGAAGAACATTACAAGAAATGTTGTCTATAAGGGTAGCCGATTGGCTGATGACGCGGGTAGGCTTTGAAATTAATGGTAACCATAGGCGTAACCAGGATTTTTTAGAGGGGGGTGTTTAAGATTAGATCTATTCTTTATTTTAACTGAAAATAATTGATTGACAGGAGAAGCGGGAACGCTTTGGAAGTATGGTGGAGAGAGGGGGTGGGAAGCGGGAAGAAGCTCAAATTAGTTTTGCCGATAAACATGAAAAATGGTAATAATAACGATAATAATAATGACAAACACAATTATGATAATAATGTGAATTCAATCAATTCATCGTTTATTGTCCATATGGGAATTTGTTCTCTTTACATGTAACTCAATGGAAATTACATATTCAGATGATACAGAGACATGTAGGCATGAAAATAAAACATGCAAATATATGAAAGTGACATTAACAGGAAACAAGGAAAAGGAAATGTCAGATTTAATTATTTCATATCTATCTTAACTATTTCTGTCATTCTGTTTAGTATTATTATTATCATTATTATTATCATCATTATTATTATCATCATAATCATTTTTATTATGATTATTGTTATTATTATCAATCATTATCGTTATTATTATTGTATTGTATTGTGTTCGTAGTGATCTCATCTGAAATTTCATTAACTTTACTTCTCTTTTTTCACGGTATAGAAGTGTGATTTCGTCACCAAAATTCACTATAAGCCTATAAGATAACTCCATCACCTAAGCTATTAGCCGCAAGCTATCAGCCGAATATGACTGTTTGGGCACTTCGCTTGCCGTCCGTAACCATTCTGCGAGCGACCGACCGACAAGAAACTTTATTTCTTTAAAACGTAGATTCGTCATCAAAATACAATAATTGATTTTTATTAAGTACATCTTCATGCCGCATTCGAGTATAGTTACCCAAGTATTATGATATTCAGGCATGGCAGATCACGCTACTGGAAACCATCTTGTTCCTAGATTTTACGAGCGATAAAAAATTGGAATTTTGTATATTGAGAACCGGGGGGCATTTCATGAAGGAACTTGTCCAATAAAATATCTGACAAGTCAATTTTATCCGACAAGTTTTGGGAAATTCTTAAGTATGATTTGCTGATTTCTCTTAAACTGTCGGATATAATTGACTTGTCGGACATTTTATCCGACAAGTTCCTTCATGAAACGCCCCCCCCCCCCTGGTTCTAGTGTATTGTTTCTCCATCCTCATGATGGTGTATATTTTATCGGCATCTTCCGTTCTCATAGTGGGTATGATAAGAATAGGCTATTGGTCACAGGCCATTATCCACTGAAATTCATATTATATACTAAAATTCTTTATAAGCAAAAGAAATGACATTAGATAGAGACACAAGATACAAACCAATTCCCTTTTATAAGAATAGTAACTATGAATATAACCTGCATTGCTTAAGATACGTAAAATGCGAGTGAGCGAAGGTAGCGAACGCTTCCGGGTATTTCTCTTCCACTTTCTTTTTGTTTGCTCTTCTTTCCTTTCTCTTTCCTTTTCTTTTCCTTTCCTACTATCGTAAATATTTAGTTGGGTTTTTTTGACCAGCCAATTTGAGGGGACATGTGCCCCCATGCCCCTTCCCGTAGTTATGCCAATGCGACTCATGGGCAATATGAACTAGAAGGGCCGTCGAAGGCGCCAAACCCACGTCTCTACAGTGCCAGAGCCCAGAGCCCTGTTGTTATGAAGGACATTTATCTTGATTCTTTTTCTTACGAGTTACATTGAATTTTGCTTTAACTTATAGACGTAATGTAGTATCCCAGGAAGTCACTGGGTTAAACATGGTTGGAGTGGTTGAATGTAACTGATTGACAAATCGCCCTTCTCAACATGTATAAACACCGATTACTCAGTGTGTTTTGAGTAAGCCATGATATTAAAAAAAAAAATCATGGGCTTTACATACTCGGATGGGAATCGAACAAACGACCTCCTGATTACTAGACAGGCGTCTTTATCCACTAGACTACCAAGCTTTCGCCCGATAGCCAGTGTTGGTCCGAATCCCTTAATAGCAGCGAGCACTGCATAATTATCTTTATTCAAATTAATAACTCGACGCAAGGATCATTAATTTGAAAAGAGCCAAATTAATTCAGACATAGCAGAATAATACAATAAGGCAACAGCTTGCCCAGGTAACCCACAATGCGTGTTTTTTTGCCCGTACCTTTCTTGCGGAGGCCACGTCCGCCACGTTTTTTTTTTTTCTGAAAACGGAGGGAGTGGCAACCGCCGGAAGGGAGTACGTCAACGCACGTCGGCCGTACGGTTGCGCAAGGTGTAAGTACGTGGCCCGCACGCTGTTTACGTGCAAAAACGTGGGCAAAATTTTAGATCCGTACGTGGGGAGCACCGATTCCGTACGGATTTTGGAACACGCAGACACGTCTTGGCACTTTTAGAGCATGATGATCTTTCCCTTCGATTGATCGAGCTGCGTGACGCGCGTGCTCTCTAAGGTCAACTCACTGACACCAGGCGTCTTTTATATTTTTTCGTAAAAGACGCACGGTGTCAATTCGTTGTGCGCTCGTTGGCTGTAGAGAGCACGCGCATCATCCATACGGGGAGTGAATCCGTGGCCCGGACGCAGCAGAAGTTTCTCATGCAGTAGCCTAAAATTGCTACGTCGTGTCTGTGAGCTCCCAAATCTGTATGCTTTTGCCAACGGACGTTGAACAAGTGTGTGTGTGTGTGTGTATGTGTGTGTGTGTGTCAACGGCGTAAATCCGTGCTGAGGAGTGGGGGGGGGGGGGGGGAGGGGGATGATCGGCGATAGTCACCATCACCACGATTACAAGCCCATAACCGGACGGGTGCAGCCAGTGACGTACCGTGGCGGGTTGGTCAAGACGGGGGGGGGGGGGGGGGGGGGGCACCTCATGGAAAAGTAATTTTGAGGGTGTGTATGCATGCTTGTGCGTGCGTGCGTGTGTATGTGTGTGTGCACGTACGTGCGTGTGCTGTCAGTCTGGAAACTGTAATGGGGACTGCAATACATAACGGGATGTGATACATTCCACTACCCAGTCATTTTTTCCTTATGGATTATGGAATGACGGTGTGAAACGACAAATTACTGGCAGCAACATCAGGAGAATTGCATAACAATTAATATGAATGCGAGCTAGCGGAGTGAGCGAGCTTGAAAAATTTGGACATTTTACAGTCCCCAAACTGCCGTTTGTAGCTATATTTTTTCGCTTTGGAAATTAAGTGGGCGCACCGGACGCAACTGCTGGCAATTACTGGCAACGACATCAGGAGAATGACATAACTATTATATGCGAGCGAGCGAAGGGAGCGAGCTTGGCAATTTTGACATTTTACAGTCCCAAAATTGCCGGTTGTATCTATATTTTTTTCGCTTTGGAAATTAAGGGGGCGCAACGGGCTCAAATGCTGGCAATTATTGGCAGCAACATCGGGAGAATGGCATCACAATTAATGCGAGCGAGCGGAGCGAGCGGGCATGAAAATTTTGACATTTTACAGTCCCAAAACTGCCGTTTGTGTAGCTTTATTTTTTCGCTCTGGAAATTAGGGGGTGCACTGGACGCAACTGCTGGGAATTACTGGCAGCGACATCAGGAGAATGACATAACGAATATTATGCGAGCGAGCGAAGCGAGCGACCTTGAAAATTTTGACATTTTACAGTCCCCAAACTGCCGGTTGTAGCTATATTTTTTTTTCGCTTTGGAAACTAAGGGGGGGGGGGTGCAACTGCTGGCAATTACTGGCAGCAACATTAGGAGAATAACATAAAGATTATAATATGCGAGCGAGCGCAGCGAGTGAACCTGCTAATTTTGACATGTTATAGTCCCAAAACTACCGTTTGTGTAGCTGTGTTTTTTTTTTCACTTTGGAAATTAAGGGGAGGGGGGGGGGGCGCACCGGGCGCAACTGCTGGCAATTACTGGTACCAACATCTGCAGAATGGCATAGCGATTAAATGCGAGTGAGCTTGAAAATTTTGATATTTTACAGTCCCCAAACTGCCGTTTGTAGCTATACTTTTTTGGCTTTGGAAATTAAGGGGGGGGGGTGCAACGGGCGCAACTGCTGTCAATAACTGGCTGTGACATCAGGAGAATAGCATAATAACTAAATGTGAGCGAGCGGAGCGAGTGAGCTTGAAAATTTTTACATTTTCAGTCTCAAACCTGCCGTTTGTAGCTATACTTTATAATAAGGGGCGCTCCGGGCGCAACTGCTGGCAATTACTGGCAGCAACATCAGGAGAATGGCATAGCGATTAAATACGATCGAGTGGACCGAGTGAGCTTGAAAATTGTGACATTTTGCAGTCCAAAAACTGCCTTTTGTAGCTATATTTTTACGCTTTGGAAATTGAGGGGGGTGGATCCGCCACTGGTAGTCAGTGGTGTCGGTTTATGTTCATGATTTGGGGAGATATGACCAGCGAGGGGGCGTCGAAGTGACCAAATGGGGGAAGGATATCCAAAATGTGCACTTTAGAACATCCTCTAATATTTAGGTGATACGCTATCAGCGTATCACCTATTGTGATTGTCAAAATCTCTCTTTATTTCTTTTTATTCTTCTTTCTTTCTGGACAATTTTGTGTCATCAATATCTCAAGAATGACATTACGGAATAACATGACATTTTCAGGGAACATGTCTCATGACAATATCTAGCCACAATAAGGTTTTCATGACAGTAACATATCTATGACGTCATGTAGGCGCCATTTTGTGATTTTCGGACCATGTTACATGATCGATCATAACTTCATAAATAAAGGTCATTTCTGTATCATTTTCGGTGGACATTAACTTCAGGTCACGCTCTATCTTACATTTTAATGCGAATTACCTAGGACATTATTACGTGCGCGTACGTGCGCGTCAAACTTTTAAAAGGCTCAAAACAACTTACCAATGGGAAATCTCGAAGTTTCAGACAATTTTAAGCGTTTCGCGCGTTCGCGTCCGTTCGCACATTTTCGCGCGTAGTGCGCGTAAGCAAAATCAAAATGCACATTTTTTGACAGATTTGGATTCCTGATACATTAAGTAACAATATCCATTGATTTCCGATCAATTTTGACCTATAACAAAGGAATGCGTTGGCGTCAAAGTTGAAATTTCGTGTGCGCGTCTATGTGCAAATATAGCGAAAAACATGTCTTTGTTTATTTCGCCATAGCTCTTTAAAACGTCTGGTTACCCTATGTTTTTATTGCATATTACAATAACATATGAATTGGAAATAACGTTTCAAGTAGCAATATCTCCATGAATACATTATGACGTCATCATATCATCATCTGAAATCAAAAAAGTGGAATTAATTTTTTTAAGGTACTGTTTCTGAGATTCATTTGCTCGTATCTCTGTTGTTTAAGCTCAATATTATCCCAAATTCAGATATGTTGTACTTTGAACATTTGCCTTTCAAGTCCATGTCATAGTTTTGAAATTTGATGACGTCATCATGCTTTAAATTGTGTTTAAAGGTAAAGACGCAAAATCGGACAAGTTTACGTGTTATGTCTATGGGAGGTGATTTTTTTAGAAACCATGCATTGACTTGACAACGTTTAAGCACCTTTATCTCAGCTGATTTTGCTTCATTTCCTCTGAAACTTAAGTATGTTGTAGCTGTGACAATAAGCTGCAGTAATCATGCATTTTATTCTTTGAAATCTCCTCATGAGGTTGACAATTTTGCAATTTAAAACTGAAAATGAGAATGGAATGCGGACCAAACGATTCCTGATTCATCTTTCACGTACATAAGTTTACGTTCCTCTAATTTTCTCGTCGAGACGTATGGCCGAGTGGTTAGAGGCGTCGTCTTAGAAACGTGAGGTTGCACACGTACGGGTTCGATCCTCACAAGAGCACTAAAGAAAATAATAATTTTTTTAATACTTTTTTTTTTGTGCAAATCACGTTTGCATGTAAACACACCTATACGCACACACTCACACAGTATACCTTTGTTTTGCGTTGGAGACTGCATTACTTCGATTGCTGCAAAATTTTGCAGGCTGGGCTTTTCAAACTGATATAGTATATTGTAACAAAATGAAATTCGTTCATATCAATTCAGTAACACAATGTAGTCGTGGTTACTTTGTGCTGATTTATACATGTAACAAGCTATACATTGTAAAAAGGTATTCAGTCTTCTGTATTGATGATTATTTGTCAATTAGTGGTTTTTGTGGAGTTTCAGATAGTGATAAAAAGTATGGATGATAAGTGCAGCGATAATTCCTACAGTTTATATAGTTCAAAGTTGTGTTACAGATGTTTGATACATACATTTAGCATTGTGTGTGTGTATATATACGTGTGTATACAGGTTGGCCATATGACACATTCTAGACAATTAATCTTAACTGATTAGCAAACGTGATCAGCTATGGAACTGAATATGGTACTAATGTATGATGTTAATGATTCTAATTAAACTGTTAAAAGTTTAAAGGGATAGCATAACTGTGTGTAAAAATAATTATAAGGAAATTTTAGGGCAATTTGATAACCATGCCTATAATAATTTCATACAGGTACTAATACCTGCCTCATAGTCGTGTGATAGATCGTCATGTCAATAGCAAACTGACAACGTACGATGAATGTGTTATATATTGAACAACTGTCTTTCAAGTCCATAACGTTCCCCATATTTTCCCGTCGAGACGTGTGGCCGAGTGGTTAAAGGCGGCGTCTCAGTGACGTGAGGTTGCGGGTTCGAACCCCACAAGATCACGAAACAAAATACTTAGCTACTTTACTGTTTTTTTTTTCTTCAATTTTGTATTACATATTCGTCCATGTAGAAATCACGTTCGTATATAAACGCACCTATACACACACACAGACACACACACACGCCATATCCCTCTTTTTTGTGTGTTCGAGACCACATTGCTTCGACTGCAGCAAATTTTGCAGGTTGACTTTGTCAAACCGATCATAGTATGTAATGACGACGACTGAGGTGTTGTACTTTGAACAATTGTCTTTCAAGACGATGTCATTGTTTTGTAATTTGATGACGTCATTACACTGAAAATTGTGATTAAAGGCAAGGTATCAAAACCAGCTGATTATAGGTTTTATGTCTGCGGGACGTATTTTTCCCAAGTTGCCAGAAATGGCATAGCGACCTCAGTCGTTACAAGGCCGCTTTTCCGTCTAGCAATGCAATAGATGTTCACACGGCCACGTTAGTTGAGTGGGCATTGACTTTCACCATGTTATATCTATACATTGTTGTTTGTTTTTTTGTCTTACCATTTCCGTGGATGACCCGTGGCCGAGTGGTTACAGAAACGGTTTCGCATGCACGCTCAATACAACTTCAAGGTGCCTATATCACATTCTTTTCTTTTTCGATCACAGATGACTGTCATCTGATGACCACAAGCGTATCACCTAACTCGTCCTCAATGTGACGAGTTTTCATGTCTCGTATTGTTTGTGTTTGTGTGTGTGTGTGTGTTTTATATACATGAAAAAGTTAGGAAATAATAGCCCAGGTCAAGTCTTATTATTGGCAATGCAAGGCATTTTGATATAGACTAGTATGTAAACCAACACTACAAAATCATTAATGATCTAGCTTTGATATAATATACGAAGCGTAAGGTACAAAGGTGTACATTCTACATCACATTGCGCAACGTTACAGCGACTCTTTTTGCCGTTCGGATGTTCTGAGTACACTGCGCACATCCTGCTCTAATATATTCAGAATGCCAACCAGGAATCATGCTGAATCGCAATATTTTGTCGGCTCTGGACTTTTTGCACAATGTTTCACGTTATATACCTCTTGAATTATGGTTAAAAGAAATCTTAGAAAAATATCTTATTTCTTGATCCCCCTTTCATGTCGATTTCAAAAGCAGTTTAGCAACCCTTGAATTACCATTTTGGTAAGTTTTTTATTCTTTTTTTACGAGCGGATGCGGGGGGGGGGGGGGAAGCTTGGCGCCCCCCCCCCCCCACACACACACACACAGGGATCGAATGTACCACTGTTTTGCATGAAATATAAAGTATGAGGGAAGTGGCAGAAAAATATGAAGACTTTTTTTTCTTTTGCTTGTCAGCCGACTTTTGGCGGAAAATCAGACCTTGAAAGAACGAGGAATTTTTGTTGTTGTTTCTCTTATCTTTTGATTTTCTTTCTTCTTGACTGACAGGTGATTTTAACCCCCCCCCCTTTAAAAACGTAGCATAGCCCTGAATAATGCCCAAAATATATTCAATGAAATGGTAATATGGATCTCCATTTCTTTGTATGTAATAACGCACCGGTATTATCTTTTTAGGTATTGTATTTTTCTATTTTCTTGATTTAAGTCAATAAAGCAATCATCCCAGAGGCATCGTTCTGTAATGATGGTGGGTGGGGGAGGGACTTGGAGTTTGAATATGCGTGCGAGGGAGCGGAGCGACCGAATGGGGGGGGGGTGTGGGAGGGGGATACCCCCCTCTCGGACGAGAAAAATTTTGCATTTTCAGACCTGAAATTAAGCGATCTGGTGCACACTTTTGGTGAAATTTTGGATTTACATGTTTACAATGTTTAGGCCTATACTATTTGCCGTTGTCAACGTCAGGGTCATACCTTATGTCGATATTACTGTCTTTGCGAGCGAGCGAAGCGAGCGAGCGCTTGAGAAAATTATGTATACATTATCCTACAAGACTATTCAGCTCTGTTACCTGTCTGGAGGCGGGCGTACGAACGTCATGCAATATGCCAAACTTGATGCAATCACATTTGTGGGGCCCTTTGGGGCTACTGTCTGGGGCCCCGTACAGGATAAAATAGCTGGCATTGCTGTTTTCATGATAAGTACACCAAAAGGAACAATATCCACCAACTTTTGTCCGTGACCCCCTTCGGTTGAATAAATCCATTTTTCGGGGTCCCTTTTTGTGGTCCCTAGGCTTACGGTACAGGATGTGACTTGCCAGCAATTCATTTTATTGACCCTTGGACACATCCTTATATGATGAGACCATCAAAAAGTGTGACCCTTTTCAGCTGAATAAATGCTCTGGGCCCCCGGTCTACAGTGCTGCTGCGACGACAAGCATATAGGCCTACTGATGCAGAGGGATAAATGTGAAGTACAAAGGTAAAGTACAAAGTCCACAGAGCGCATTCATGATAGGAATTCCCAGTGAGATACGTAACCAACGAGGTTTTACACGCGCGAGCACATTAACGTGGGGTTAATCCAACAACCTGCCGCCATTTGCAAGGATGTATAAAATAAAAGAAAAAGGTTGGTTGCTAGAACGTACGGCGTGATATTTATTGTTTTCTACGAGGAGATTGTAAGGGACGTATGACTGACTTCTGTCAGTCAAATATTTGCCACCGACGGGTCTAGGAACACTACCCCCTGGAAAACCACCCTCCGGATAACTACCACCCGGATAATTACCCCCCCCCCCCCGGACAATTCCCCCTTAGGGCATCTGCCCCCCGGACGCGATTTTCTTTTCCGTAACATTAACCCGTCGAAATTGCTAATTGTGTCACTTGAGCAAAGACTATCAATGAACAAGTTGTTTTTTGTACGCATGTGCGTGGACTTGGCATACTGCATACACTTAGGCAGTTATATATGTGACCGTGCACCTCAAAACAAACATAAAGTCGCACACACTGATTTTGCGTGAGGACTGAAAATAAGTGAAATGGGTCAACCTAGCCGACGTTGACTTTTTCATATGTTCTGAAAGAGCGGGTCTTCTTTTACATTATGCTTAAATTTTGCAAAAAACTCCACATGAAATAAATTTTAACTGCGAATCATAGCCGTTAATGTTAACAAATTGCTTTCTATCAGTTAAGTAACTCTTAAACCATTCGAGAGGTGGCCCGCGATTCCATAATGATACAGTTTAGAAAATAAAATTTCGTGATCTATCGTATCGAAAGCTTTAGAGAAATCAAGAAAAACTCCAATTGTATGTTCAGAATTATATATAGCATGAGCTACCGTGTCTACAAAAGTAAGTAAAGCATGGGTTGTGTTATAATGTTTTCTGAAACCAAACTTAGAATCTGATAAAATATTATGATTTGTGAGAAATTTCAATAATCGCGTATAAACTAATATTTCAAGGATTTTAGAGATTGAAGTCAATAAAGAAATTGGTCGGTAATTATTCACCAAATCTTTCCGTCCCTTCTTAAAGATAGGAACAACTTTTGCAACTTTCTCTTTATTGGGGACTTTACAATTGGATGAAGATTGATTAAAAATGTATGTTAAAGGAGAAATGATTTGATTCAAAACATTTTTAAAAAGAAAATGTGTAATTCCATCATATCCTTAACTTTTTTTTATCGTTTAGATTCTTTACGATATCAACAATTTCTTCTTCAACAATAGGTTCAAAAAATATTGATTGAGGATTCCTATTACCTAGATATCTATGATATTCAGTTGGGGATTTCGGGATTTTACTGGCAAGATGTGGACCAAGACTTGCGAAATAATTATCAAAAGATTCCGCCATGATAACAGGATCGTTAATCTGCCGGCCGTCCACTGAAATATATTTGGGAAGATCAGTATTGGTTTTGTATTTGAGTGTCTCGTTAATCACCTTCCACGTACTCTTCACATCATGTTTATATTTAACAAACCGTCGCGAAAAATAATTCCGCTTAGCAACACGTATTAAGGATGTCAATATATTCCGATATCGAGTATATCTTGATTTATTTCGAGGGCATGGATCTTTGCGATATTTATGAAAAAGACTAATCTTGCGGTTAATGGACTTGAAAAGAGATTTTGTTACCCATGGTTGTCAAGGTACTTTTTTTGTAATTTGAATGGTGAGGCCTTTGGAGAGGAACACTAGATTCATAGTTAGTGGTCAAAATATTCATAAAATTTTCAAATGGTAAATCAGTATCGCTTTCAGAGTATAGTGGACCAATCTTCTGAACTTAATTTCTCCCTAAGTTTATTGAGGTTGGATCCAGACATTACACGAATACCCGGATTGTGGGTGTAATAAAAATTAGCAGTCATAAAATTTGACACAAGGGCATAGATTGGAAAATGATCAGTGACATAAGAAACTATTTCTATGCCAGATGTGCTGTCAGAAAATAAGTCATTTACAAAAATGTTGTCAATAAGAGAAGATACATCATCGGTTATTCGAGTCGGTTTTCTTGTAAAGGGGAATAAATGATTTCGACAACATGAAGTTCAGAAAATCTGCGCACATAAGATTATCATTGTAATTAAGAAGATTGAGGTTAAAGTCAGCCATGACAAAACATGTCTTACTATCAAAATAACTGCTCGAAATAAGGCCGCAAAATAACTCTAAAAATTCAGCAGGGTTTGAGCTGGGTGGTCTATAAATCTCCCCAATTATAATATTACCTTTATTTAAAGTTTTGACCTCAATAAATACACTCTCAAAAACTTCTGATATCACGCTATATTTATCCCCCCCAAAAAAACACAATCTAAATTCTGTGACACATAAAATCCGACTCCTCCTCCTCCTTTCTTCCATGTTCTATTATTTGTTATGAGTCTAAAGCCGTCTATTGTAAGCAGCGAAGAGGGTGATGTCTCCTTTAACCAAGTTTCACGGAGCCCGATAATATTATATTCAGTTTTTAACGTGCTCACAAGAGAAAGAAGTTGATCAAAGTTTTTATTTAAGCTTCTGATATTAAAATGTGAAATAAAAAGTTGAGTTACGCCATTATGAGTGAGTGAAAGAAGTTCATCCTCTGTGTGATAGTGTGTGAATACATTTTGGACTGCGGCATCGTTACAGTCGAAATCAAGTCTTAATTCAGAAGTTTGCATATTTAAGAAATTGACGATGTCGGAATCTTCGCCCTCTTCGCTGTTTACTGAATTATGGCTGGTGTCATATCAGCAAATGACTGAGGATAAAGCATGCTAACAGCAGCGGCGTTCGAGTTAACAGTGGTATTTGGATTCACCATTGTGCATGATACAAAATAGGTGAATATAAAAATAGGCTGATAACAGAAAATAGGTGCTCAAAAATACATTGTTGTTGGATTTTAAAGGAAAATAGGTGAAAGAACATTTACCCTGATAATAGACGGTTAATGAATGTTCAGTTTCCGTACGCAAAACAAGGCATGCCAAAAATTCAACGGTATCTGCGTGACCATAATGTGTCGGGAATGTGGTTGTTACTAGTCTATAGGAGGGCACAAAATGCACTGAACAGTTCAGAGAGATAATTGCAAGGGCAAACAGACAATAAATTATTGGGGGTGGTCGAAAACACCGTAGAAACACATTTGTGGTAAACACAAGGATAACAGTTTGCTCAGGGTAGGTGGCAACTTACATAGAGGAGTCAGATACACCAGGGTGACACATTTTTGCATAAACATTAATAACACATTTCTGAGAGGAGTTGGAAGCACCGTGGTAATACATCTTTGCATATACAATAACAAGTAGCTGAGAACAGGTAGTAAGTTGGTTTGAGCGGTCAAAGACACCGGAATAACACGTTTTTACATACACAAGGATGGCAGATTAATGAAAGCTGACAAGTTGGTAGCTGTGGAGAGCGCCAGCATAACACATTTTTGCATACGCAATAGGAAGTTCATCATGACGCAAATCTCTCGTTTGAAGAGGCTACACCCCCGTAAATAATGCCAGTGTATATCTTGGCAATCAATGACTTAAAAACCAAAGATATAAAACACCTGTTTCTTGACCCTGGCCTAATCTAAGCATCAGTCATCGCCACAGCGCCACGGGGGGGGGGGGGGGGGGGGGCACCGCGAGAGGAGGAGATTGTTTTGGTTTTGGCATGGACTATGTAGCTCCATGGTGCGTGTGTGTGTACGTGTGTGTGTGTGTGAGTGTAGACATTCAGCGTATGCAGACAGAGCATGCCTGTACTGCAGCCCACCTCCCCAACTCATCCACGGCTTGTACTTTATCCCCAACAGTGAGCAGCACCGGCAAACTGGCAATGCTTTCCTTCTTATTCCTGTATTTTCGTTATTTACGGGTCAATTTTTTCGCTCGAAATGTAAAATGGATGACCATAGAATTTCTCAATAGAATATAAAATTGAAAACTTTAGAAAGGATAGAGAAAATTGAGTTCACTTTGAATGGTCTGCCACAGGCAGATATCCTTATCGTGCTCTTACGTAATACGACAGCTGCTGTCCTCCAGGTTTGTCACGCCTGAGCAGAAAGTTAATTTGTAATGGACAAATACTTCGACTCCCAACTCTCAAACGAAGAATCGTTAGGGGGTATAGCACCCCAGTTAGCTTCGTTACTTATAAAGCGGGGTCTCGCTTCAAACGAGGGATGGACGGCATGTTAACACTGTTATGTAAATTTTTGTGAATTTCGCTAAGAGAGACAGCACAGTGGGCGTGAAAATAGCAATATAGACAGGTATACTGAGTACTGGTACTTTACATAATGAAAATGACAAACTAGTTCTCTGTTTAGGTCTTAAAATACATGTGGCTTTACGTACGTTCATAAGTATGCACTTGGCATAATTGTGAAAAATCAAATTGTTGGTACGCACAGGTGAGATCAATTTTGGTGTAGCCTACAGGGAATGTATGTCAAGGCAAAAAGCAAGCACTAGTGTTTCATTGAGCAAAGACGGAAAATGATTTTTTTTTGTTGTTGACTTTAAAGACACCATATGTGTGTGCATTCAAAGATACCTTACCATTGAAGTTAGCAGCTGAAAGCACGGCAGAGAGCTAACACGTTTTTGCAGCGTCCGGTTTGGTCTGCAGAGACAAGAGTTTGACTTGTGGTCCTGAATTACGCATTAGAGAGGGCTACACCGAGCTTACAGTTACTGATGCATTCCGTCATCAAAGTGAGTTTCATATTTTTGGTTCATATATCAAATAATTATTGTATGTGTTGGAAATGAGCCTCAGAGTTTGTTGGTAAAAGGGGCAAAGAGGTTGTTCAATAGTCACATGTTATAACGCATACGGCACTGTGCGTACTGAGTGTGGAGGCAGTAAAGTGAATTCAGTAGTCGCGCATGTAGTCAGAGCACAGTGCGCTCGATAGAGGTGTTGTATTAATTGGACAAGTATACTCTATGAATGAAATTGTTCAAAGTCTGGATATATGAAGTGTTAGCTTAAGAGTGAGAATATGAGTCATAGATGCGTCAAATGAGTAAAGGATTTAAATGGGTCTGAAGTCAGGACTAGATTTATATCAAGGTCGGGTCGCATTATTCGAACAAGGTTCCCAAAAGAAATAACGAGCACGAGGCAAAGTTTATTTGAAGAAATGGTACATCATTAAATAATGAACGACACAAATGCAAATTCCATACATATTTTTTATTTGAGGAATTTGAGCATTAGCTTTATAAAGGTTGTAAATCAATTCGGAAGTTGATTGATTGTATACACAAACAGCAACAATAACATGAATGAGTTGAGTGTATTGAATAAGACTGACAAGTTACATGCCAGTTTATATTGCACTTAATACTCATATGTAATGAATGTAAGGAGGTTGCATGGAAAATACATGCAGGTGTATTTGATTAGAATTAATACACGATTATAGATAGGTTTGCTGTTGAAATGCAGTTGAAACTACTACGGGTAAGGGATGAACAACATCTGAAAGTGAGTTTAATGTGATACATATGCAAGCCAGTATTTGTTGTGTTCCATTCAAAACTAGAGTCATTGTTGGTATTATGTACACACAATTGAGAAAGGCATTTTCAGACAACAGTTTATGATTCAGAGTATGCACATGAATAGAAGAGTGCCATTCAGAGATTTTGCGCATGTTTAAGCCCTGTGACAATTGTGAAGGGTTACGTTGACGGGCAACTCATGTATACATGTACTAAGGGCGCTTTCCTTTCTCTTGTTTATATTTTTGCAGATTGAATAAAATGTGCAAGCAACGCCAGTCGGGCTTATGCAGACTGGAATGCACTTATACAATACATGCGGAGTGTATTAGGCCGAATTCTTTGGAGCCACCGTGATCCAACTACTGAGCACAAAACAACATCTAAGTAGAAACGAAGATCAAACGCTGTGTCGTGTGCGTACTCGAAGCACACATAAAAATACATAATCAGAAAGAAATTGCTAACATACATGTCTTCTATAAACCGTTTTCTCCAGATATTACACGCAGCCACCCCCTCCCTCCCCCACCCTTGGAAAAAATCCTTTGCAGTCAAAATATAAACGTCATTGCAATCTACGTCTTTTCTCATTACATATGAAATATGATATCATTTTCATGAAGTTGTGAAATAAAAAAGACAGAGGTTATGTTTAATTCAGTCTTAACGAAGTACACGAACTGAACTATTTCATGTCAGATTTAGTAGTCAATGACTACAAAAGAAAGCGTATGACGTTTTGCATTTCTTTTTTCATGTCGGATATAGTAGTCAATGACTACAAAAGAAGGCATATGACGTTTTGCATTTCTTTTCTTTTTGTTTTGCAATTGCTGAATATTAGAACAGATGTGGGAAAAATGAGGAAGACACTTTCTTCCTGTCAGTATAAAAAGCAAATTTGTTGTTGAACAGTTATTAAATCATTGCTATTCAATCACATGAGCGTATTTTGAGCGCACTGTTAAAATACAACTAAGTTTATACTTCATAATTCATTTCAACCGAATGACTGTCTGAGCCGTGGCTTCGGCCTTATGCACTTTTGAGGAGAAATAAAGAAATAAAGAAAGAAGAATAAAGAATCATTACAGATACAGAAGGTGATCCGAGAGGATACTCGGATCAGTTAATAACGATGCTCAAGAAATCGGGCGTAATACATGTCACACAGGAATCGTTTCCCGCCATATCAATAATCAATCCATTAATATTGAAAGCAACTTGCAGGCAAGCAATGTTTACACCTATCTGTCGTAATGTATAACCTTTTTGACACTGTTAGAGATTATTTTCTCGTTCGCGCAACTCAGATTCCCATCAATTTTGGGGACTTATACTGGATCATAGGTTTTGATAAAACAGGGCTCAAGTCGTTTGATTTTAATTCTGAAAAAAAAAATGGAAAATTCCCTCGTGTGGTAGAAGGATATAATTCCGTAACACACCCTCTCCCCGCTCAAAACAAAGACACTCAGAATTACTCCATATCCAGTAAGACACACAGAGTTTATAGTCACGAGAAATTCAAGATACATGTTGTTGGAATTGAACAGCTACATTATACTGTGGCACTAGTTTTGGAGGTTTATCGATCGGTTTGGGCGGGTTTATGCGTTTGGGCAGAACATAAAAGTAGGCACGCTGTCAACTTAGTCGTGCGTGAGAACGTGCAAACGTGCGAACGTGGCACATTAAGTGTTAAATGTAGGGAATACCTTTTACAGAACTCCCAAAATGCAGCAAAACATTAAATATGAACCTCAGGGGACTTGTTTAGGCCACTGTATAGAAATTTGGAAGTCAACAGTTATCTACAATTTGAATAATGCACAAAACTCAAATACTCTGTAGTTCTGTGTGTCAGCCACACCTAAGCCTTTTTGTTGCAATCTTCTGTATTTTTTATCTATAAACACAAATTTAAAAGTATATGAGCTGATGTAATAACATATAGAGTGTTTTGCAAGAATGTATACATAGAAATGTAAGTTTTGATGAACTTTCTTCACAAAATATACATGATGGACACACATGCAGTGCATGGATCTGCAAAGGTAGCCTAGAAATGTACTGGAATTTACGGTGAGCCCCGAAAAAAAAAAAATTCAATTCAAAATCTAACGGTCATTAAAAATGTACTAAATGCTACTTTCCACTTTCAATACTTTATGGGAGTTTCTAAAATGATGCTCTCTTCAATATACCACTGTGTTTAATGCAACTCTTCATTTAAGGCATGCAAATGGGATTCCCTGCCTTTAAAGCAAATCGACGCCTCTGCAATAAGAGATATTCATGGCTGCATTATAGAAGCCACTTTCGCAAATTTGCCAAGTCAACCTTGCAAGAGAAAACAAAACAATAACACAAGGCACACTTATAAGGTCGTACACAAGTAGTAAAATGTACTACATGACTAGGCGAAAAAAAGTTGTATTGAATGACCACATTAAACAGGGCCTTCGGGAGGAAATATATAAAAATGTTCTTACCGAAACATACTATTTATATGATTATTAATCTCATCCTTAGATTTAATGTTACTTTAAAACAGCATGAAGTAATAGGTGATATCTACAAATATTGAAGAGGTGAAGAGAGAGAGAGAGAAAAAAAAAAACGGGTATGTTAAGGAAAGTAGCATAAGGGTTAAATTGATTTGCTTGAACGTTCCTAATCATCAACATGCCATAATTTGAGTGGTACTTGTCAAAGACGGTCATATTTATCAAAGTCTTGTTGGTAAAATGAATGAGAACAAAAATACATTTACAGTATAAGACAGGGTTTTATTGTCACACATACCTTTGATTCGGTCACTCCATATAATGTTTTGCGAGACGAGCTTAACTGTTGTCACTTTCCTGTACAAGTTGCTCTGCTTTAATTTTGAAACAACCCTGATACATTCTTCCGAAGAAGAAATAATTTTTACTGCAACTGCCAGTGTGTGAGTTTCGACATTTAGAGTGAAACCAGAGTAAGTGCTTTCGGATGTGCTGGCATCGCAGTAGAGAGCGTTAAGTTTGCGCCTCCAATCCAACGACGCTGTTATCAGGAAACACACAAATGTTCTGCACATGCGCATTGCTATTCCAATGGTGCAATCTGCAAGGATGTGAATCATAACCATAAGCGTCCCAAATCTGAAGGTCGCTAAATGTTATGTTCATGAGGACACACCTTAAACTCATTTGCACCAAATCAAGAAACCCGTTTGTACTGGGTTTCCTGTTTCTGTTTCTGATCAGAGAGGTGGTAGACGGAAGTTTTGATCTCGTAACTTCGACACTGATAAATCATTTGGCGGAGGAAGGTACATTTTCTAGCATGGGGTATTTCGTCCACATTTTTGCTTGATTCGCTATTCCTTCTTCAAAAACGCGTCATCAGAATTATCAATAACGCCGGATATTTATCTCATACAAATGAATTTTTTCACAAGAATACAATTTTGAAATTGATTGATTTGTTTGATTACAATCTAGATATTTACAAGTATAAATACTCAACGAATGATCTTCCTGATGTTTTTCTTCACATGTTCAAAAGAAACTACTCAGTTCACAATTATCCCACCCGCCAACGGGACGCTTATCACCTTCCACGTACTCGCACAATGTTCGCGATGAAAACAATTATGTATGTGGGACTGAAATACTGGAACGACCTCCCCCCTGAACTCAAAGGTTGTTTATCACTATCATCCTTCAAATGCAAATTAAGACAGTACTTATTGAATAATTACGCTACATCAGCTCATTGAAATTCTGTTTTGTGCTGTCCAGGACTATCCCGTTATACTGTACTCCAGGGTTGTTGTCATGTTAAACCAGACTTTAAGAGCCCAGTTGTTTGCGCCCTTAAATTCTATCACTGTGTTTATGTATATTTTTCCTTCTTTAAAGATAGCTGAAACAGCTGGTATTTCACATTCTCACTGCACTGCAACTGGTTGTTGAATGTCTTTTTTTAATGGATTTGCAGGTGCATGTCTTCCCTTCTTAATACACGCAATGTACACATTTCTAATACTGTCTGAACGGTATCATTGTTATTATAACTATATTAAGTCATATTGTATTGCCAGAACGACAATGGTTCATCCGCCTATATACAGCATGTGGCTTTTCCGACCCCCAACCTGCACTAGAGAAGAATTTGCTATATAACTGTATATTTGTACTTTTTTATTTTGTTTTTCTCTTATGTTCCGGTCATTGTTGTACCCGTGCTCCCCTTCTCAATCTTAAACTCGTTTTTAACCGGGACCTACGCTCAACAAGCTCGCTTTTAAGTAGGTTCCTTCATATTTCTTTAGCATTCATTTACAGATTTCATACTATTAACAGATCGACCACTATTATGTTTTACTTATTTGCAATATTCTATGTATGTCATGCATTTCATTTAATTTTGTTATATATGATGTAATTCTTCATCCAGAAGTATGAAAATAAATTGAATTGAATTGAATTGAATTTTTGCTGAGAGATATTTAAAGCTAATGACGCCAGTAACAAGATGTGCCTTGTCGAATATTGGACCAAGCCGTTGATTTTGAAACCGTACATGTCTTGTTTTTGAATGTTTTTTGTTCGCAATCAGAACTCTACTCTGATATGTGACGCAAAACTTAAGAAAATCATAAAAATATCCCCGGTTATTACATTTTGATCAGATTATATAAACGCCAAGAAAATAACATTTATAGATCATATACTTCAAATAACTTTATAGATTACCATTATTGGTGATCCAAAACCAACAAAAATTACTGTCGAATCCATTCGAGGAATAGCATTATGAAATGAAGTTAACAAATTTTATTCAACATGATCACAAGCATGTGGTTCACGGTGCCAATCAAATCGAGGTGACGAGTTTGCTCATGCAGTTTGGCCATTTTATCATCAGAAACGGAAGAACTGTTCAGAATCAATATCTCAGACGGTTTTCATAGATTAATAAAGCATTTTAGGATCATTTTAGGAGACGTAATCTTCACGTCACCAACATGACCAAAAAGAACATAACGATACTCAAGAAATCGGGCGTCAATCATGTCACACAGGAATCGTTTCCCGCCATATCAATAATCAATCCACTAATATTGAAAGCAACTTGCAGGCAAGCAATGTTTACACCTATCTGTCGTAATGTATAACCTTTTTGACACTGTTAGAGATTATTTTCTCGTTCGCGCAACTCAGATTCCCATTAATTTTGGGGACTTATACTGGATCATAGGTTTTGATTAAACAGGGCTCAGGTCGTTTGATTTTAATTCTGAAAAAAAGAGTAAAATTCCCTCGTGTGGTAGGAGGATATAATTCCGTAACACACCCTCTCCCCGCTCAAAACAAAGACACTCAGAATTACTCCATATCCAGTAAGACACACAGAGTTTATAGTCACGAGAAGTTCAAGGTACAGTTGTACATGTTGTTGGAATTGAACAGCTACATTATACTGTGGCACTAGTTTTGCAGGTTTATCGAACGGTTTGGGCGGGTTTATAAATGCGTTTGAGCAGAACATAAAAGTAGGCACGCTGTCAACTGAGTCGGGCGTGAGAACGTGCGAACGTGGCACATAAAGTGTTAAATGTAGGGAATACTTTTTACAGAACTCCCAAAATGCAGCAAAACATGAACCTCAGGGGACTTGTTTAGGCCACTGTTTAGAAATTTGGAAGTCAACAGTTATCTGTCTACAAGAATGTATATATAGAAATGTTTGTAAGTTTTGATGAACTTTCTTCACAAAATATACATGATGGACACACATGCAGTGCATGGGTCTGCAAAGGTAGCCTAGTAATGTACTGGAATTTACGGTGAGCCCCGAAAAAAAAAAATAAATTCAAAATCTAACGGTCGTTAAAAATGTACTAAATGTTACCTTCCACTTTCAATACTTAATGGGAGTTTCTAAAATGATACTCTCTTCAACAAACCACTGTGTTTAATACAACTCTTCATTTAAGGCATGCAAATGGGATTCCCTGCCTTGAAAGCAAATCGACGCCTCTGCAATAAGAGATATTCATGGCTGCATTATAGAAGCCACTTTCGCAAATTTGCCAAGTCAACCTTGTAAGAGAAAACAAAACAATAACAAAAGGCACACTTATAAGGTCTGTACACAAGTAGTAAAATGTACCACATGACTAGGCGAAAAAAGTTGTATTGAATGACCACATTAAACAGGGCCTTCTGGAGGAAATATACAAAAATGTTCTTTCCAAAACATACTATTTATATGATTATCAATCTCATCCTTAGATTTAATGTTACTTTAAAACAGCATGAACTAATGGGTGATATCTACAGATATTGAAGAGGTGAAGAGAGAGAAAAAACGGGTATGTTAAGGAAAGTAGCATAAGGGTTAAATTGATTTGCTTGAACTTTCCTAATCATCAACATGCCATAATTTGAGTGGTACTTGTCAAAGACGGTCATATTTATCAAAGTCTTTTTGGTAAAATGAAAGAGAACAAAAATACATATACAGTATAAGACAGGGTTTTATTGTCACACATACCTTTGATTCGGTCACTCCATATAATGTTTTGCGAGACGAGCTTAACTGTTGTCACTTTCCTGTACAAGTTGCTCTGCTTTAATTTTGAAACAACCTTGATACATTCTTCCGAAAAAGAAATAATTTTTACTGCAACTGCCGGTGTGCGAGTTTCGACATTTAGAGTGAAACCAGAGTAAGTGCTTTCGGATGTGCTGGCATCGCAGTAGAGAGCGTTAAGTTTGCGCCTCCAATCCAACGACGCTGTTATCAGGAAGCACACAAATGTTCTGCACATGCGCATTGCTATTCCAATGGTCCAATCTACAAGGATGTGAATCATAACCATTAGCGTCCCAAATCTAAAGGTCGCTAAATATTGTGTTCATGAGGACACACCGTAAACTCTGTAGCACCAAATCAAGAAACCCGGTTGCTACTGGATTTCCTTTTTTTTTTTGTTTCTGATCAGAGGGGTAGTAGACGGAAGTTTTGATCTTGTATCTTGGACACTGATAAATCGTGGAGGAGGAAGGTAAATTTTTGCTTGGAGTATATTCAAAGTTATGAAGCCAGTAACAAGATGTGCCTTGTCGAATATTGGACCAAGCCGTTGATTTTGAAACAGTACATGTTTTCTTTTCTTTTGTTTGCTATCAGAACTCGTACTCTGTCCTGTCACGCACAACTTAAGAAAGTCATAAAAAGATCTCCTGTTATTACAATTTAATCATATTATATAAATGCCAAGAAAATACAATTTATGTATCATATACTAAACGTCTTGTAATAAACTTGCAGATTACCATTATTGGTGATCCAAAACCAACAAAAATTAATGTCGAATCCATTCGAGGTATAGCATTATGAAATGAAGTCACCAAATTTTGTTCTATATGATTACACACATGTGGTTCACCGTGCCAATCCATCGAGGTGACTACTTTGCTCATGCAGTTTGGCCAGTTTATCATCAGAAACAGAAGAATTGTTCAGAATCCATATCTCAGACGGTTTTCATAGATTGATAAAGCATTTTCGGATAATTTTAGGAAACGTTATCGTCGCGTCACCAAAAGGACCATAACGATGCTCAAGAAATCGCGCGTCATACAAGTCACACACGAATTGTTTCCCGCCATATCAATAATCAGTCCATTAATATTGAAAGCAACTTGCAGGCACGCAATGTTTACACCTATCTGTCGTAATGTATAACCTTTTTGACACTGTTAGAGATTTTTTTCTCGTTCGCGCAACTCAGATTCCAATTGATGGTGGGGACTTAGTATTTTTATACTGGATTTTACGTTTTAGTAAAACAGGGTCTAGGTCGTTTGATTTTAATTCTGAAAAAAAAAAATTCCCTCGTGTGGTAGGAGAATATAATCCCCTCACACACCATCTCCCGCTCAATCAAAGAAACTCAGAATTTACTCCCATATCCAATGAACGAGAACAAAATTGAATAAACGGTGTAAGTGGGCTTTACTGTCACACATACCCTTGATTCGGTCACTCCATATAATGTTTTGTGAGACGAGCTTAAAGGTAGGGAATCCCATTTGCACGCCTTAAATGAAGAGTTGTATAAATACAGTGGTACTGAGTATATGTTGAAGAGAATATCATTTTAGAAACTCCCATATAGTATTGAAAGTGGAAGGTAACATTTAGTTTAATATTAATTAATTTATTTTTGACGGTTAGATTTTGAACTGAATTGTTTTCGGGGCTCACCGTAAATTCCAGTACATTACTAGGCTACCTTTGCAGACCCATGTACTGCATGTGTGTCCATCATGTATATTTTGTGAAGAAAGTTCATCAACACTTACAAACATTTCTATATACATTCTTATCACACACTCTATATGTTATTACATCAGATCTTGTACTTTTAGATTTGTGTCTATAGATCACAAATACAGAAGAATGCAACAAAAAGGCTTAAGTGTGGCTGACACACAGAACTACTGAGTAGTTGAGTTTTGTGCATTATTCAAATTTTAGATAACTGTTGACTTCTAAATTTCTAAGCAGTGACCCAAGCAAGTCCCCTGAGGTTCATATTTAATGTTTTGCTGCATTTTGGGAGGTCTGTAAAAGGTATCCCCTACCTTTAACTGTTGTCACTTTCCTGTACAAGTTGCTCTGTTTTGATTTTGAAACAACCCGTGCCAATCCATCGAGGTGACTAGTTTGCTCATGCAGTTTGGCCAGTTTATCATCAGAAACGAAAGAACTGTTCAGAATCCATATCTCAGACGGTTTTCATATATTAATAAAGCCGTATCAGGACAACTCCCCCGGAGGACTACTCCCCCGGGACTACTCCCACCTGACAGCTCCCCCGGAGGACCACTCCCCCGGAGGACCACTCCCCCGGGGGGCAACTCCCCTGGAGGACAACTCCCCCGGAGGACAACTCCCCCGGAGGACAACTCCCCCGGGGGACAACTCCCCCGGAGGATAACTCCCCCGGAGGACAACTCTCCCGGAGGACAACTCCCACCTGACAACTGCCCCCGGGGAGCGTGTTTTTTTTTTTTTAGACGGCACAGATTGGGGAAACTAAAAATCTATCGGGGGCCCTATCCCTAAACCTAACCCTAATCCTAATCCTAACCCTAACCATCAAACCCTAACCCTAACCCTAACCCTAACCCCCACCCTAACCTTAACCATAACCATAACCAAAAACCCTAACCCAACGTTTTTCCCATAGGTTTAACACGCGCCATGCCCCAATCTGTGCCGTCTTAAAAAAAAAAAAAAACGCCCCCGGGGACGTCTCCTGGGGGACAATCCCATAACTGAACAGAGATGTTTTTTTTTTTCGTGTCCTAGAAATTAAAATTAAATTCATCTGTGTAAAAACAGTATTCTTTTTTATATAAAATTTGAATTAAAGTTAGCATTACTTAAGACACGTCCATCTTTATAAGACAGTTTTTGAAATATCAGCACAAAGTTTTTACCATTGTACACGCTACGTGTAATGTTGAAAAAAGTAGGTCCATTTTATCACTGAAAGTTGGTCAAGAGATAAACACATTGACGGAAACACGCTTTTGAGGGGAGAGTTCATTCCATAGCATGTACCTGTTATTCTTCATTATTTTATGATATTTTAAGAAGTCCATCCTTTGATGATTTTCTTTTTCTTTTTGCAATATTCATGACTATGATAAGGAATATGTTAAATGTAGAAAGATATCATTCAGAGGGGTGAAGGCTCAAGTTTTTGAGTTTCTTCAGTTTGTCTCCCTCTTCATAGGAATATGTTGTTAGAAATACCCTTTTAATGGGGTTATGATTTTTATCTTAGATTCTTATGATAGTTACTATCCTGTATGTCACTGTCAGTAATTTCATTGTGCAATTTTCGTTTATGTTGACTGTAAATTTATCTGAACATCATTACAGTTCTTTATGTCGGAGAAATAATTGACAGAAAAAAATATGAATATTCTGTTCCTGAAAAGACTTGAACGTGTAAAAAGGTAATATCTTCCTACAGGCATTGGACATTATAATGCAGAAACAGTATTAGCACTGGTTGCACAGTTACCATGCATCCTGAATGCACCAGCCACATACCGGTATCTGCATGACACACGTATAACGTAACCCTTGCTGTACTATTGTTGGTAGAAAACACCAGATTCATAGCTAGAACTTGTTATCAAGAGTATGGTAGTCAATACTACTTGAAAGAATACAGAAAAAAGTGCAAAAAAAAAATGGCAGTTGGGGTAGGGGTAAAGGGCAAGGAAATTTAAGGCCTAAATATGGGCAAAAGGTTAGTATCATGTGGAAGATTAGGTTTTACACTAAAATTATCATTATAATCCATTTCCTTGACCCCCAAAACATGGGGTTAGACACCAAAACCGTCACAATTGACCCCAAAAATAGCCGAGTAATAACCAGAAATGTCTTTTTAAAGCCGAAACGGCGACCAGCTTGGATTTTTTTTTTTTTTTTTTTTTTTTTTTTTTTTTACGATTTCGGCCGGGGCACCCTGGATTTCGCATTTTTATTTATTTTTTTTCTTCAAAAATGGTGTCAGTATATAGGCACAAAGTCATCAAACTAAGGTGGAAACAATATAGACTGGTGGAAACAATGTACATGTACACATTCATGCAGTGAAAGCCTGGCCAGACTCTTCAATGTGGCATGTGATCAGTGGCCTTGATTCTAGTATTATACAATCACAGTTTATTTGGCTTCCCTCCTTTGTTTCAGTTCAGCATAACTTTTAACACTGCATTTGATTGTTTTCACCACAATCTAGCTCAACTGAGTGTTAAAGGTAGGGGATACCTTTTACAGACCACCCAAAATGCAGCAAAACATTAAATATGAACCTCAGGGGACTTGTTTAGGCCACTGCTGAGAAATTTGGAAGTCAACAGTTATCTACAATTTGAATAATGCACAAAACTCAACTACTCAGTAGTTCTGTGTGTCAGCCACACTTAAGCCTTTTTGTTGCAGTCTTCTGTATATTTTTATCTATAAACACAAATCTAAAAGTATAAGAGCTGGTGTAATAACATATAGAGTGTGTGGCAAAAATGTATATAGAAATGTTTGTAAGTTTTGATGAACTTTCTTCACAAAATATACATGATGGACACACATGCAGTGCATGGGTCTGCAAAGGTAGCCTAGTAATGTACTGGAATTTACGGTGAGCCCCGAAAAAAATTCAATTCAAAATTTAACGGTCAATAAAAATGTACTAAATGTTACCTTCCACTTTCAATACTTTATGGGAGTTTCTAAAATGATACTCTCTTCAACATACCACTGTGTTTATACAACTCTTCATTTAAGGCATGCAAATGGGATTCCCTACCTTTAAGATTTGCTTATGTTGGGGGAAACTAGTGTTTATAGTCGGTAACTCGCGTTACATGCCGGTAACTCGCGTTACACTTTTCATTGACATTTTTTAATGTGATAACAGTGTTTATTCAAATCAACATCCTGTGTACAGTATCAGGGTGTGATGAATTTAGAAAATTTTGATTCCCAACAAATTACCTCCACTGCTTCCTTCAGAATGAAAAAAATATATATATATTTCTTGTTTCGGTAACTCGCGTTACATGGCTGAAGGGCTGAACTTTCATGTGGCGATTAATTTTTTTTTGAAGATGACATAAACAGTTCCTCATTGGACACTGAAGTACAACCAATTTGCTTCTTTAAAATAAATTAATTGAAGTGCTAGCAGAATTTTTCTATAAAAAAAAAAAATTATATCAAGTTTAGCATGCATTTTAGCAATTTTGATGACTGAAAAATTGTGTTCAACATTTGCAGCTGTTTCTTGGGAAATAATAATTCTTTTAGTTTCTTTAACTTCAATATATGGGTAATACACAATGAGTAATTCTTTTGCAATATGATAAACTTGAAATTCTGGTGCCATGTCCACATTCCCATGGAATTGCCCATATGGAGAGTAGAGTTGGTTACATTTTGAGTTCAATAAAAGTGTTTCATCTAACTTATCCAAAGTAACAGCTCTGTTGATTATTATAAGAAAAACAATAATTAACGTTTCTTCAAAGACAAAAATAACACATTTCTAAAAGTGAACAAAAGTACAGTTTACAAAACGATCACAAGTATTCCTCCAAGTGTGAGGAACCAGATTGAACTTACGTCGTTACAAGAGTGCGTTGTAATGTGTCATACAAAGCCGTGATATCTCAACAATGAAGTGAAGTGTTACTCACTTTACAAGTAGTAATGTTTGTGTTTATAAGATGTATTGCTATGATTACACATGGAGTAAAGTTGAATGTAAGATATAAGATATGGCAAGTCAAACACGCCCATACAAGTAAAGTATTTCCATTATTACTCAAATAGGACAAATATATTGTGTGAACAACGTATCAAATAATTGCCATGATAATCCTATAAAGACAATGCCTTATTAATTAAGTTTCAGTGGTAGTTGATAAATGAAAAAAAAAAATCTGCGTGAAAAAGAGAAACTTTACTTTTCTACAGAAAGGGAGACGCCAAATGTTTGAAATTAGTACAGTTTAAACGCACAGACTAGTGCCTAGCTATGCAGCACCAACCAATCCCCATAGAGATGATGCTGTTGCTATGCTCTTTAGTTACCCCTCTCGAGAAACCCCGGAGGTAGATGTACTACCTCAGCAAACTTCCTTACTTGCACCCAAGACCCAGAAGAATAAAAACATATCAACCTATCACCTGCGTGTTAACATAGTGTGCACATATACTTTTTGACCAGTGTCCATTTCTTCCCTTGGGCATCCGATGCAATCGATATCGCTAAAGCATTTGCATTGTTCAAACTCGTCATGATTGTAATACAACAAATTACTGCCAAGATCGTGTGCTTATTCTGACAGATTAAAGAAACAACTAAGGAACTCTCTAAATAACAGCCTAAATATTACAGTCGTCATCCTTTGATATCTCTTAGAGATGGGCTAAAGAGGGTGACATTTCCAGAACATGCTCATCACACCTTAGTTTGATGACTTTGTGCCTACTGACACCATTTTTGAAAAAAAAAAAGAAGAAAAATGCGAAATCCAGGGTGCCCCGGCCGAAATCGTAAAAAAAAAATCCAAGCTGGTCGCCGTTTCGGCTTTAAAAAGACATTTCTGGTTATTACTCGGCTATTTTTGGGGTCAATTGTGACGGTTTTGGTGTCTAACCCCATGTTTTGGGGGTCAAGGAAATGGATTATAATGATAATTTTAGTGTAAAACCTAATCTTCCACATGATACTAACCTTTTGCCCATATTTAGGCCTTAAATTTCCTTGCCCATTACCCCTACCCCAACTGCCATTTTTTCACTTTTTTCTGTATTCTTTATCTACATGTGTAATCATAGCAATACATCTTATAAACACAAACATTACTACTTGTAAAGTGAGTAACACTTCACTTCATTGTTGAGATATCACGGCTTTGTATGACACATTACAACGCACTCTTGTAACGACGTAAGTTCAATCTGGTTCCTCACACTTGGAGGAATACTTGTGATCGTTTTGTAAACTGTACTTTTGTTCACTTTTAGAAATGTGTTATTTTTGTCTTTGAAGAAACGTTAATTATTGTTTTTCTTATAATAATCAACAGAGCTGTTACTTTGGATAAGTTAGATGAAACACTTTTATTGAACTCAAAATGTAACCAACTCTACTCTCCATATGGGCAATTCCATGGGAATGTGGACATGGCACCAGAATTTCAAGTTTATCATATTGCAAAAGAATTACTCATTGTGTATTACCCATATATTGAAGTTAAAGAAACTAAAAGAATTATATCAATCGGTCAAATATTTCCCAAGAAACAGCTGCAAATGTTGAACACAATTTTTCAGTCATCCAAATTGCTAAAATGCATGCTAAACTTGATATAATTCTTTTTATAGAAAAATTCTGCTAGCACTTCAATTAATTTATTTTAAAGAAGCAAATTGGTTGTACTTCAGTGTCCAATGAGGAACTGTTTATGTCATCTTCAAAAAAATTTTAATCGCCACATGAAAGTTCAGCCCTTGAGCCATGTAACGCGAGTTACCGAAACAAGAAATATATATATATATATTTTCATTCTGAAGGAAGCAGTGGAGGTAATTTGTTGGGAATCAAAATTTTCTAAATTCATCACACCCTGATACTGTACACAGGATGTTGATTTGAATAAACACTGTTATCACATTAAAAAAATGTCAATGAAAAGTGTAACGCGAGTTACCGGCATGTAACGCGAGTTACCGACTATAAACACTAGTTTCCCCCAACATAAGCAAATCTTAACACTCAGTTGAGCTAGATTGTGGTGAAAACAATCAAATGCAGTGTTAAAAGTTATGCTGAACTGAAACAAAGGAGGGAAGCCAAATAAACTGTGATTGTATAATACTAGAATCAAGGCCACTGATCACATGCCACATTGAAGAGTCTGGCCAGGCTTTCACTGCATGAATGTGTACATGTACATTGTTTCCACCAGTCTATATTGTTTCCACCTTAGTTTGATGACTTTGTGCCTATATACTGACACCATTTTTGAAAAAAAAAATAAAAATAAAAATGCGAAATCCAGGGTGCCCCGGCCGAAATCGTTAAAAAAAAAAAAAAAAAAATCCAAGCTGGTCGCCGTTTCGGCTTTAAAAAGACATTTCTGGTTATTACTCGGCTATTTTTGGGGTCAATTGTGACGGTTTTGGTGTCTAACCCCATGTTTTGGGGGTCAAGGAAATGGATTATAATGATAATTTTAGTGTAAAACGTAATCTTCCACATGATACTAACCTTTTGCCCATATTTAGGCCTTAAATTTCCTTGCCCTTTACCCCTACCCCAACTGCCATTTTTTTTTTGCACTTTTTTCTGTATTCTTTCAAGTAGTATTGACTACCATACTCTTGATAACAAGTTCTAGCTATGAATCTGGTGTTTTCTACCAACAATAGTACAGCAAGGGTTACGTTATACGTGTGTCATGCAGATACCGGTATGTGGCTGGTGCATTCAGGATGCATGGTAACTGTGCAACCAGTGCTAATACTGTTTCTGCATTATAATGTCCAATGCCTGTAGGAAGATATTACCTTTTTACACTTTCAAGTCTTTTCAGGAACAGATATTCATATTTTTTTCTGTCAATTATTTCTCCGACATTAAGAACTGTAATGATGTTCAGATAAATTTACAGTCAACATAAACGAAAATTGCACAATGAAATTACTGACAGTGACATACAGGATAGTAACTATCATAAGAATCTAAGATAAAAATCATAACCCCATTAAAAGGGTATTTCTAACAACATATTCCTATGAAGAGGGAGACAAACTGAAGAAACTCAAAAACTTGAGCCTTCACCCCTCTGAATGATATCTTTCTACATTTAACATATTCCTTATCATAATCATGAATTGCAAAAAGAAAAAGAAAATCATCAAAGGATGGACTTCTTAAAATATCATAAAATAATGAAGAATAACAGGTACATGCTATGGAATGAACTCTCCCCTCAAAAGCGTGTTTCCGTCAATGTGTTTATCTCTCGACCAATTTTCAGTGATAAAATGGACCTGCGTTTCTACTTTTTTTCGACATTACATGTAGTGTGTACAATGGTAAAAACTTTGTGCTGAGATTTCAAAAGCTTTGTTATAAAGATAGACGTGTCTTAGGTAACGCCAACTTTGATTTAAATTTTATATAAAAAGACTACTGTTTTTTACACAGATGAATTTAATTCTAATTTCTAGGACACAAAAATCCCAACTCTGTTCAGTATGGGATTGTCCCCCAGGAGACGTCCCCGGGGCAGTGGTCCTCCGGGGAATGGTGCCCCGGGGGAGCGGTCCCCCGGGAGAGTTGTCCCCCGGGGGAGTTGTCCCCGGGGAAGTTGTCCCCCGGGGAGTGGTCTTCCGGGGGAGTGGTCCCCCGGGGAGTGGTCTTCCGGGGGAGTGGTCCCCCGGGGCAGTTGTCCCCCGGCGGAGTTGTCCTCCGGGGGAGTTGTCCCCTGTGGGAGGGTTCCTCCGGGGGAGTTGTCCCCCGGGGCAGTTTTCCCCCGGGCGAGTCGTCCTCCGGGGGAGTTGTCCTCCGGGGAGACATCCTCCGGAGGAGTAATCCTCCGGGGAAGACGTCCTCTGGGGGAGTTGTCAGGTGGGAGTATAGTCGCCGGGGGAGTTGTCCTCCGGGGGACAAGTCCTAGACCCTAATAAAGCATACTAGGATCATTTTAGGAGACGTAATCGTCACGTTACCAAAAAGGACATAACGATGCTCATGAAATCGCGTCACAATCATGTTATACAGGAATCGTTTAACGCCATATTAATAATCGATCCATTAATATTGGAATCAACTTGCAAGCACGCAATGTTTACATTGCAGCTGTCGTAATGTATAACTTTTTTACTCTGTTAAAGATTATTTCCTATTCGCAGAACTCAGACTCCCATTAATTTTGGGGACGTATACTCGATTATAAGTTTTGATAAAAACAGGGCCCAGGTTATTTTATCTCAATCGGGAGGGACGTAAACCAGGAGAACGTGTACTTAATGAAACTCTCCCGGGATATGGTCGTCAAGATATACATAATAATTCGATATTTTGCTCACACATCTGTGACCTCATAGTATAGTTTCCGCACCAGTTTCATTCATGTAGATGCAGATCCCGCCCTTTACGTGTTCCGTGTCGCCTCCTGTTATCTGTCCAGTAGGATGATCTAAAAGCCGTCGATGTCGATTTCGTCGCTAGGGATCTTTGGTGACAGCAATGTTTCTGTGAAACACAAGAGACTGGACTTCCGAAAAGCGTAATTGCATCTCGCTAAGCCTCTTATCTCGTCAGTTTTGTTATAAATACACCTTACATTCGCCATAGTGATTGTCGCTATCTGAGGTTTGTTGCTATGGCGACCGACGCGCTGCCTGACGCCGCCTTTCTTCCCGCGTTTTCGTCGGCTTTGCTTGGATGCACAGCCGGTGCTTTCATTTCGGTCTCCGCGAAGGATACCCATGCCGGTAGATCTGGCGGTAGGATCTCAGTCGCTTCAGCTTGCTCATATGAGATTCTCTATCCATGACCAGTGGCGTACCGTTGGTCCAGACATGGGGGGGAGGGGGGGGGGGGGCACCTCGTGGAAAAGTAATTTTGAAGGTGTGTATGCTTGTGAGTGCGTGCGTGTGTATGTGTGTCGCGCATTTGTGCGTGCGCTGTAAGTCTGCAAACTTAATGGGGACTACCATACATAACGGAATGTGATACATTCCACAGCGCAGTCATTGAGCAACATTGTAAGTTTTCCTTACATGGATTATGGAATGACGGTGTGAAACGACAAATTACTGGCAGCAACATCAGGAGAATGGCATAACAATTAAATGCGAGCGAGCGAAGAGATTGGGCTTGAAAACGTTGACATTTTACAGTCCCAAAGCTGCCGTTTGTAGCTATAATACTATTTTTTCGCTTTGGAAATCAAAGTGGCGCACCGTGCACAACTGCTGGCAGCAACATCAGGAGAATGGCATAACGATTAAATATGAGCGAGCGGAGCGAGCGAGCTTGAAAATTTTGACATTTTATAATCCCAAACTGCCGTTTGTAGCTATATTACTTTCGTTTTGGAAATTAAGGGGGGGGGGCGCTACACCGGGTGCAACTGCTGGAAATTACTGGCAGCAACATCAGGAGAATGACATAACAATTATGCGAGCGAGCGAAGCGAGCGAGCTTGAAAATTTGGACATTATATGGTCCAAAAACTGCCGTTTGTAGCTACATTTTTTTCGCTTTGGAAATTAAGGGGGCGCACCAGGCACAACTGCTGGCAATTACTAGCAGCAACATCAAGAGAATGGCATAACGATTAAATGCGAGCGAGCGGAGCGAGCGAGCTTGAAAATTTTGACATTTTAAAGTCCCAAAACAGCTGTTTGTAGCTATATTTTTTCGCTTTGGAAATTAAGGGTGACGCAATGGGTGCAACTGCTTGCAATTGATGGCAGTAACATCAGGAGAATGGCATAACGATTATATGTGAGTGAGCGGAGCGAGCGAGCTTGAAAATTTTGACATTTCACAGCCCAACCCTTATGGAAAGAACACAGCTTTACCACACTATGTAACACAGTGTTTAACACAGTGTGGCACACCATGTGTAACACAGTGTCGAACACATGTGTTTAATATGTGTTTAATATGTGATTTTTGGGACATGTGGTAACACTGTGTATTTACCACAGTGTGAAACACAGCGTCACCACACTGTGCAACATAGCGTTACCACATGGTCCAAAACACATATTAAACACACTCTGAATCAAACCACAGTCTCACACACTGTGACCACATAGTCCACTACACTATGGTATTCACCACATAGTCTACCACACTGTGGCAGTCACCACATAGTCCACCACACTCTGGTATTCACCACATAGTCTACCACACTGTGGCAGTCACCACATAGTCCACCGCAGTACATTGTGGTAGTCACCACATAGTCATCGAGTGTATAAATGTCAACATGTAGTCGTCAGCTGTATAAATATTTGTAATGCATGAAGGCATGGTTACTGACTAGATAAAACTGTTATTGAATAAGAAATTACCTTTTCATAACAAAATTTATGACAATGGGTATAAAAAACATTATTAGACATTAGTTCAAAGAAAGTCCCATCATAAATACTTCGAATTTAGAAGTATTATATGAATTTTCTAAGATTTAGGTTGCTTTTTATGAATATTCATGAGCTATGCAAAAATCTGTACCACAGGAATACCACAGCAAAACCACAGTGTTACCACAGGAATACCACAGGAATACCACAGAAATACCACAGTGTAACTCACCTATTAATGAGATTCTGGAATATGCGTTTTGCTTTGTTTTTTGCTCTTTTTTTTAAATTTCAGTTGGTACTACTGTGTGATACTGCTGTGTGGTGTTGTCCTGTGAGAGTCATGTGGTATAGCATGTCAAGAAAAAAAAAAACCCACAAGAATATTCTGTGACATTTTTCTGTAATTAAAGTGTACTAGAAAGCAGTTGTAAACACAGTTTGAATCCACAGTACTGAATATTCTCGGCACACTACCAGAAGAATCTATTGTGTACAAGTAACAGGCAATGAAGTGGCATTTGTACATGGTTTTGTGGTTTTGGAAGATGATAGTGATGCCTTTGCTCTCATTAAGTATGTAGAGCATGATGGCCCATTTGTAAAGAATAGAGACAGGGAGAGCCATGCTGATGCTTGACACATCAGAGTAGTGAAACGTGTGACAAATAGATTGTATGCAACACCTCCTGGTGAAATCACAAGAAAGCATGTGATTTATGAGAGAAACAGTGAAGTTATAACATGTCACTTTTTGTTCTCTTTTCACAACTACAGATACTCCTAGTATTATATCATTTCTGGTGTTTGATGTTATGCATCCGTAAACAGTATTAACACAACATTAAATGCATGATTTATTCATCTGAAGGTTGGATAAATGGCATGTATAGGTTATATTGTGACATTAAATGAATCTATCGTTCCATGTCAGTATTTGAAATTTGAAAAAGGTATCAACTGAAATTAGAAAAATGAATAAGTATTGAACATTTGCAACTATACCGTAAATTGTGTTGTATATTGTCCAGCTAAGTTATTGGTTTATTACTTCATCGGATAATAAGACCAGTTAAGTTGCTTTACAAACTTGATAGATATCTCTGGGGAGTAAATATAGTGATGAGGTATATTCTCTTCATTTGATACATACATGTACATTTATTGATAAACTACACTATTTGTATCCTTTGACCACACGGGTAAAATACCTCCCCCCAACAAAACCAGAAATATCATGGTTTTATAAGGATTAACATGCCATGTGGTAGTACAAGATCTGAAATCCCATACTGATAGTACTATAGCAAAGTTCAATATACACCACAACGTGGTAAACATGAGTCATTGTTTGTCAGAGTACTAGATGTTTAAAAAATAGTTTACGTTTTTGATTGTGAATAACTGAAAACCCATGAAAATATATCTTTCCACAAATTTACACAGTAGGTAGCTAATATAGGCATACGATTTTGTTGTATGCTGTTTCCTGCAATATTTTGGAACAGTACCTAAAAAACTGTGTAAATGTGACGAAAGTTAATTTCATTATTTTTTAGTTATTCAAAATAACAAATGTAGTGTTTTTTCCTAAACATCAAGTGCATGGATATTATTGTGTTAAATCAATGATCTGAAACCCCACCGTGTAACAACATTCATGGACACAGGAGTACACATATTTCTATGTATACCACACTGTGTGTTCAGTATGCCAAGTACGTGGATGATGTAGGTGAATGATTTGAAACCCACATAGTGACAACACCGAGCACAGGGTTTACACATAGTTCAATATATAACACACTGTGGTAAGCACAAGTCACATGCAGTGTCCGGTATACCAAGTCTGTGTGGATTATGTGGTAAATGAATGATCTGAAATCCCACAGTGTGACAACGCTATTCAACACAGAGTGTACACATAGTTCAAACTATACCATACTGTGTCAAACATGATTCACAGTGTGTTCAGTATGTCATCTATGTGGGGATTATGTGGTAAACCACTTAAACTAAAATACCATACTTTGGTAGCATTATAAACACAGGGTTTACACATAGTTCGATACATACCACACTGTGGTATATGTGTGTCACTCTGTGTTCAGTATGCCAATAATGTAGTACACCATGTGATCTCAAATCCCACACCGTGACAACGCTGTGGCCACAGGTTAGCACATTGTTTACACATAGTCAACTATGTGAACACACTGTCGTAACACTTTACCACACTGTGGTATATGTGTGCCACTCTGTGCTCGGTATGCCAATTATGTGGTAGACTATGTGATCTCAAATACCACACTGTGACAACGCTGTGACCACATGGTTAACACATTGTTTACACATAGTCAACTATGTGAACACACTGGCCCGTATTCTACTGTAGACCAAGGTTTAAACCCATTTTAGACTCACCTATGGTTTCGCTAGACCTGAGGTTTAATTTTGTATTCTGCTAGCGAGGTTTAGTTAAACCCAACTCTATTTCGGGTTTAAATTAAACCCGAAATAGTCTTGGGTCAAGCCACCATGGTGCCCTCTATGGAAGAAGAAATTCTCCCTCTCTGAGTACTTTTCTCTCCACAAATCCACTTAAATTTATTATTTGCAGTGTATCAGTCACATGAGCGTGACTTTCTTGGATTTTGAATCGTTTTTACGGGTATTTATGTCGAATAAGGGCATGCTGTATTTTTGCTTGCGACGACTCGTGAAGCACTGTACATTAGTTTGTGTACGTGTGCGACACACATCATCATCGCGCCGCGCCGGCCGGCGGCACGGTTACTGTGTGCACTGGATGGGACATGGCTTTTTATGCCGATTGGATCGTGAATTCGGAATGGATTGGCGATTGATTAAACCAGGACTTTGAGGTAGGAAATTGAATAAAAGCTTTTCTCTTAAGATTGTCGGTTAATAAAAATGGAAACCATTCTCAAATTTAGAAATAGATCTAGACATAGGCCTATATCAACCCTGTCTCGATATTATTACTATGCTAGAAGTACGGTAGATTTTACCTACCGTACCACACTAACCTAACTGATCTAACGTTAGTCCTAACGTTACAATAATGTACTCTAGCTATTCGAATAGGTTCTACTAACGTTAGTAGGGCCCTACTCGGGTCTAAGTTTTTAGCAGAATACGGGCCTGCTAAAACTTAGACCCGAGTTTAAACCCACGCCTGGGTCTAAAGTGGGTTTTTTGGGGTTTAAACCTGGGTTTAAACCATCAGTTTAGACCCAGGTTTAAACCCAGGTTTAATTTGTATTCTACTAAGTCCAGCTGTGGTCTAAATTGGGTTTAAATTAAACCTACCCAGGAGGAGGTTTATTTCGAGTTTAAATCGAGTCTAACGATGACTGGTAAGGGTACCAGCACACAGATCAATGCCAATGGCACGAAACGAGTGGCTGGCTGGATACGTACAGCAGCTAGCTTGCCGGCCACACGCGTGTACACACGAGATACGCCTACTACGTACTAGATCTAGTACTTGTACACTTTATACACCGTAGAAGAGACTCGAGATCTACAATGTATATGTTAGAAATACTACTAGGCTACCTGTAGTTAGTCTAGACTCTACGATGAAAATAACCTGAAGACTAAACCAAGAACTCAGTGTAGGACTAGAGTGTAACGAGCCTGATGGCTGAGGTCGATTTGGCATAACGAGTGTTAGATAGACTAACTGTTAGATCGAGAACCTAGATCGTAGGACTAACGTTAGGACTAGGAGTAGGGTCCTACTAACGTTAGTAGAACCTATTCGAATAGCTAGAGTACATTATTGTAACGTTAGGACTAACGTCTATTAAAAGTTTAAGGTTAGATACTAGAATCTAGTGTGGTACGGTAGGTATATCGAGACAGGGTTGATATAGGTGTTAGGCCTAGATATGCTATCTATTTCTAAATTTTAGAATGGTTTCCATTTTTATAAACTGACAATCTTAAGAGAAAAGCTTTTATTCAATTTCCTACCTCAAAGTCCTGGTTTGATCAATCGCCAATGCATTAGGATTGATTTCCGATCGATTACGAGGTCATGGATGTAACGCCTTAAGCTTCTCTACAAAGAAAAATGTCGGCTCTTCATGGAAACTACGACCTTAATATGTGATAAGTAAATATTTTTCCTGGGAAGAACAAATGTGAACTCATGAAGAACTTAGCGTTGGAAATAACGTGAAGTTTGCGACCTTTTTGTGAAGGACGGCAACATGAATGAACGTGCCATCGTTTACTGAGGAGTCCTGCTAGTCCCACATGCACTACCAACGGCTCCAAGAAAACAGTGACTTAGTGAGTATTATATACTACATGTGAGACTCTGACATTGTTGTTACGACTTCATTGCAACATCAGCCTTCTGCTCCTATTTCGGAGACTGTCATAATTTGCAACCTCATACCGGATATATGCTATACGCACATACTTTATTTGCAACTTTGCTGTACTCCAAGTACCTGGTCACTTTGGAAACTGATGCTCCTTTTGGATAATGCCGACCCCGAAGACAAGTTTCCTGAATAAAATTACACATTCAGCAGTTGTTTACTATTTGGTGCGTGACCAATAGAAATTTGACAATTCAATTTCAATTAACACTGAAGTGTAACTGTATCCTGTACTGCTAATCAAAGTTCTGTATTTGCATCAATTACATTCGGGAACTCCATTTCCAAAATGGCGACTGACGAATCAACACAAGAATCAACACAAAGGCTGATTGAGGAAATGTTCGCGCGCTTTAAGGCCGAGAACAAGGACATGCTTCGTTCTATTCAAGCGACAATTGAGGATTCAGTCCAAAAGGAATTCTCCAAATTGCACGATCGCCTGGATGAGCAGCAAAGCAAGCTCATGGATTTGGAACGTGAGAACACAACTTTGGCGAAGGAGATCAAGAGTCTCAGGAGTATTGTTGACAGGCAGCAGAGCGAACTCGGCAATCTTCGTCACTCCTCGGATGAGCTCGAGCAATACTCGAGAAGAAACTGCCTCCAGTTCTTCGGGATCGCCGAAAGTACAAAGGAATCCACAGATGACATTGTCTGCGACATTGTCAACAAGCGGCTGGGGGTTACCATGACAGCAAGTGACATAGACCGTTCGCATCGAATTGGGAACCCGAACAAAGCGCCCGCATCCATCAATGGACCGCACGGAATGAAACGGCCACGTCCAATCGTAGTCAAGTTTGTGTCATACAGGACCAGGCAATTAGTCATCTCAAATCGCCGTCGATTGAAAGGCTCTGGTGTCGTCATACAGGAACATCTGACGAAAGTGAACCGCGAACTCCTCAACAATGTACAAAAACACCCGAAAGTGGAAACTGCTTGGACAAGCGATGGTCGAGTGATTGCGAAGGTCAAAGCGACAAACAACAGAACAATAAACAGAATGATTCGCAACGCATCTGACCTTTCTTCCCTCTAAAGCTTTCATGATTTGCATCCATGTGCTGACTTCATGTCGATTTTTGCCTCCAAATAAGTCTCTTATCTTTTTTTGACTATCAATACTCGACGTCCTTTTGTAATAATTTTCTGCTTTTTCATATTTAAATGGTTATTTTGTAGTTACACTTGTATTGTATTTGTTTTGCATTCATACAAGGCATGCCCGTAAAATTTCCATGTGTTGTTTGTAGAAAATCGGTAAAAAATAATCAAAACGCTATGAGATGTGTGTACTGTGATAACTGGGGCCATCTGAAATGTTCTAACATGTCATTAGATTTTTTCGCATCAAATGCTGATTGGATATGTGACAACTGTTTGTGGGATCAATTACCACCTCTTGAATCTCCAGATGTACCCACCATAACACAAAACAGAAGGTGCACATCGTTCCATGACACACTCAGTTCACCCGTGCAAGCCAGTCAAAAAGGGGCAAATGCAGATTCTCTCAAGTGTGAATCAAAAGGGATAGGAAACACTGAATGTAAATTCAACAAGGTGAAGGGTTTTAAGATAGCCCATTTAAATTGTGTGTCACTTTTAAAATATTTTGATGAAATTAGAAATTTTATACTGCGAACAAATATTGATATACTTACTCTTAGTGAGACTCATCTGTCCGCGGACATAGATGATGGTGAACTTGTTGTCCCTGGTTACTGTTTACTGAGGCGTGATAGAAATCGCCATGGCGGGGGTGTAGCTTCTTACGTAAAGAATGAGATCAATTTTGTCGCTAGGCAAGATCTCATTGAGCATAATTCAGAACTGGAAATGATTATCATCGAAATCAAACAAAGTAAGAGCAAACCTTTTTTTGTTATTAATTGGTACCGCCCTCCTAATTCCAAAGCTGAGGTATTTAATGATTTTGAAATTGTTATCAATAACATAGATAATCTAAATGTGGATTATATTTTACTTGGAGATTTAAATTGTGATGCATTGAGTGACAGAAAGTCATGGCAAACTACCAGACTATTTGATATAATGGATTTGTTTAATTGTACTCAGTTAATTTCGCAATATACAAGGGTAACTGCGACCTCCACTACTGCAGTAGATTTGATATTTACTAATTGTCCGGATAAATGTTCCTCTAGCGGAGTTATTGAAATATCACTGTCAGATCATTACATGATATATTGTATTATTGGTAAAACAACCAGTGAACCTCAAGACAACCATCGATATAAGATAAATCGAGATTTTAGACGTTTTAGCCCTGAAGCATTCATCAGTGATGTAAGTGATATTTGTTGGAACTCTGTGTATGAATGCAATTGCCCTCAGGAAGCATATGACATTTTTATATCTTTGTTGATAGAAGTCATTGATAAGCATGCACCAGCACACAAGCGGAGGGTAAGAACAAAAGAATCACCGTGGATGACGAAAGATATTCTAACTTCGATTCGCTCCCGGGATCGCCTTAAAGCTAAAGCTAAAAAGAGTAATTCTACGCATGACTGGGATATTTACAAAAGGGCACGCAATGATGTAACAGAGGCCGTTCGGAAAGCTAAAAGGGAATTTATAACCAAGAAGATTAACTCAGCTAAACACAGTTCCAAAGAAATATGGAACTCACTGAAGTATATAACGCCAAATAAGAAAAATAGTCAGCCTATAAACAGTATTATGATCGATAATGTGCCTACTCACGGCAAAGAGCTGGCGAATGCTTTCAATGAGTTCTTCATAAACATTGGTACTAGTGTTCAGAACGGAAGTCATGAATCAAAGGCAGCTGATCATTTTGAAAAAGTAACATCAAATTTTGTTTTTAATACCGTTTCAGTGATTGATGTCATGAAACTTTTGACCGCTCTGCCATGTGATAAGGCGACCGGACCCGATGGTGTACCAGCCAAAGTTATCCCTCCCATAGCACACATTATTGCGTCACCACTTACTCATGTTATAAATCGATCCTTTGATGAAGGCATTTTACCACATCAATGGAAAATAGCTCGAGTGACCCCCATATTCAAAGGTGGTGACAAAAGTATTTTGGGTAATTACCGGCCAATATCGGTTATCTCTGTAATTGGAAAAATAATGGAGAAAATTGTTTGTAACCAGGTACAACCTTATTTATTACAGAATAATATACTTTCCAACTGCCAGTCCGGCTTTAGACGAAATTTTTCTACACAGACTGCTCTTCTTAATGTAACAGAAAATTGGTTCTCAGCGATAGATAAAGGGGAATTAGTTGGTGTTGTTATGATAGACCTGAAAAAGGCGTTTGACACTGTGGATCACGCTATATTATTGCATAAATTGAAATTGTATGGTTTTGATGATAAAGAAGTAAAGTGGTTCGAAAATTATTTGTGCTGTCAAAGAAAACAATTTACATGTATAAATGGCATTTCATCCTCTGTGAGAAATGTAACTTGTGGTGTACCCCAAGGCTCGCTCCTCGGGCCGCTGTTATTTCTATTATATACAAATGACCTCCCTATCAAAGTACAAAAGTGTAAACTGTCTTTATATGCAGATGACACGTGTTTGTTTTATTCAAATAAGGACCCAAACGTAATATATGACATGATGAATTATGATTTGAAGATTATTTCAAAGTGGTTGAACGTTAACAAGCTGGTTTTAAATGTTGCAAAGTGTGAAAATATGTTAATTGGTAGTAAACAAAGATTGAAGAAATGGAACAATATAAGTGGTGATTCTTGTGTGTATATAAATGACACACCTATTATGAAAGTGAATGTTTGTAAATATTTGGGAGTTTATATTGATGAGAATTTATCATGGAATAGACATATTGAATATCTGAAATCAAAAGTAGTGAAGAATCTGTATCTATTAAAAAGAATACGATATTTCATTACTCAGAAAACAGCTGAATTATTTTACAAATCTGTCATTCAAGCTCATTTTGATTATTGTTCTGTGGTGTGGGGAAACACCAACAAAACAAATTTAGATAAGTTGCAATCTCTACAAAATCGATCCTTGAGGGCAGTGTTGAAGGAGAACCAGCTATTCCCAAGTAGATTATTGTATTCTTCATTGAAATTAGATCGATTGCACATTCGCAGATCAAAGCATTTAGCTCAAGTTATGTATCGATGTGTTCATCATACTGCCCCACCGTATTTGAATCAACTTTTTAGAGTACGTCAATCACATTATGCCACAAGGTCGGGCGACATGCAATTGAATATTACACGCCCTAAAACAGATTATGGTAAAAGATGTTTTGTATATAAAGGTGCTTCTTTATGGAATGATTTAGTTCGACATGTTTCTTCTGATGTTTCCATTGATACATTCAAAAAACAATTACATAAATACATAAAATAAGTGTTAATATAGGATGCTTAACCGGATGGAGTTTAAGCCATTCCCTTTTTTTTTACTCATCAATTCACAGTCAAAATATCTTAGCAATACCGATTCTCTTCTGTATTTGAAATTCAGTGTCACATGCCCTTATTTTTTTTTTCTTCTTTTTCTTTATGTTGTAATCTAAGGCCTTGTAGATAATGTTTTTCTTTCCTTTTCTACTTTTGTATCTGAAACAAGCTATCATGGTGCATATACCTTGTTTCTTGCTCTTTGCATATTATGTGATGTATATCCTTGTCATACTGTACATATAATGTTTGTATTTTTAATCAATGTGTGGACCCCTCTGAAAACCAGCCTTTGGCTGACGAGGGTGTTCCACCCCATGAGTGGAAAATAAAAATTGAATTGAAATTGAATTGAATTCCGAACTCACGATTCAATCGACATAAAAAGCCATGTCCAATCCAGCGCACACAGCAACCGTGCCGCCGGCCGGCGCGGCGGCTCTGCTGGTACTGAGCATTCAAAGCTAGCTAGCCAGGCCAGGAATATAATAGCGCTACGCTATATACACGTACGCTTACCATGTATCCTGTGATGTGCGTCGCACACGTACACAAACTGTACAGTAATGTACAGTGCTTCACGAGTCGTCGTAAGCAAAAATACAACATGCCCTTATTCGACATAAATACCCGTAAAAACTATTCAAAATCCAAGAAATTCACGCTCATGTGGCTGATACACTGCGAATAATAAATTTAAGTGGATTTGCGGAGAGAAAAGTACTCAGAGAGGGAGAATTTCTTCTTCCTTAGAGGGCACCATGGTGGCTTGATCCAAGACTATTTCGGGTTTAATTTAAACCCGAAATAGACTTGGGTTTAACTGAACCTCGCTAGCAGAATACAAAATTAAACCTCGGGTCTAGCTAAACCATAGGTGAGTCTAAAATGGGTTTAAACCTTGGTCTACAGTAGAATACGGGCCACTGTGGTAACACTGTGTTTGTTCCGTAAGGGAAATACTGCCGTTTGTAGCTATACTCGCTTTGGAAATTAAGAGAGGGGCCAGAGGGGCGCCCGCGGTGCACCCCCCCCCCCCCCATCCGCCACTGGTAGTCAAGGGTGTCGGTTTATGTTCATGATTGGGGGAGATATGACCAGCGAGGGGGCGTCGAAGTGACCAAGCGGAGGGAGGATATCCAAAATCTGCACTTTAGAGCATCCCCTATATTGTTTGTGTTTGTGTGTGTGTGTTTTATATACATGGAACAGTAAGGAAATAGCCCAGGTCAAGTCTTATAATTGGCAATGCAAGACATTTTAATATAGACTAGTATGTAAGCAACACTGCAAAATCAATGATCTATAGATTTGATATAACGAAGCGTAAGGTACAAAGGGGTACATTCTACATCACGTGGCGCAACATTGCAGCGACTCTTTTTGCCGTTCGGATGTTCTGAGTACACTGCTCACGTCCTGCTTATATTCAGATTGCCAACAAGGACTCACAATGAATCACAATTTGTTGTCGGCTCCGGGCTTTTTGAACAATGTTTTACACTATACCTCTTTTATTACGGTTAAAAGAAATCTTAGAAAAATATGTTATTTCTTGATCACCCTTTCATGTCGATTTAAAAGGCAGTTTACTAACCCTTGAATCACCATTTTGGTATTTTTTTCCCCAGCGGAGGGGGGGGGGGATGGGGGGCACGTGCCCCATGCCCCCCCTTCCCCCCGTAGTTGTCCATGACTATAACATTACACAGTACACATGTACATGACAAAAAAAGATATTGTGAAATACTTCTGCGTGTATCAGTACTGGCTATATCGTACTTCCTTTTGGATTTTCTATGATAGCCATCTTGGTAATGCGACCTGAGTACCATTATTGGCATTAAATGTTGGTCTTCTTTCGCTGAGGAGTCCTGGGTTCACCGGAAATCAGGAAATTGAATTAATTTAAAGGTATATCTCCACTGTGTCCTTGCGTGTTTTGTGTGTGAATGTTTGTGCGTCTGTGTGTTATCAAAACAGCAATGTTACATGTAGTTGCTTGAAGGGTTTAAGTGTCATTAATAATATTATTCTGATAATATTATTACGTTGTTAAAAAAATACTTGGAAAAGAACAAACCGAAAAAAGGATATTGTGTATACAAATAACGCAAGAATCAATATTGCCATTTTATCGAAGTCGTATTCATCATCCCCATAAAGAAACACAGCGTCTCATGTGCGCGTGTTATGGGCGAGAATATTTTGATTAGACCAGCTGGTAAGATCATCAAGTTGAATTGTATCTAAACGAAAAGACAGGATGTAGATACAAAAACATTCCTAGATATACGCACTCGCAGGAGAAATGGAAGGTCGGGGATTATGAACATTATAAGAGGTCATGGGTCGATTAGTGAAAGTCTCTTACCTGTCTATAAAAAGCATTATAGTAACCTGCTTCGTATGTATTACGTAACCTCTTTTTTACCCAATGATTTTATAGTTACGAGTCGAACTTGCAAATTCTGACGCTCTTGTTACCAACGTATTTTAGAAAACAAACTTGCGACAACGAAATATGCTGCAATAAAGCGAGGGGTTTTGGACTTACACTATTTCTTTAACGAAGCCATTTTTTTTTTCATTTCGTATTTATATATCATTAATATTTACATGTTCCATGCCAGTTGAACGGAAGTGGACATTTCATGATTAGCGAACAAATCGGGATAAGAAAATTCTCGGTCATAGTTTCACTCATAGCCAGTACAAGTGTAAAGGAGGGGTACTCCTCCGGGGGAGACGTCCTCCGGGGGAGTTGTCAGGTGGGAGTAGTCTCCGGGGAAGTTGTCCTCCGGGGGACAAGTCCTAGACCCTAATAAAGCATACTAGGATCATTTTAGGAGACGTAATCGTCACGTTACCAAAAAGGACATAACGATGCTCAAGAAATCGCGTCACAATCATGTTATACAGGAATCGTTTCCCGCCGTATTAATAATCAATCCATTAATATTGAAATCAACTTGCAAGCACGCAATGTTTACATTGCAGCTGTCGTAATGTATAACCTTTTTTACTCTGTTAAAGATTATTTCCTATTCGCAGAACTCAAACTCCAATTAATTTTGGGGACTTATACTCGATTATAAGTTTTGATAAAAACAGGGCCCAGGTCATTTTATCTCAATCGGGAGGGACGTAAGCCAGGAGAACGTGTACTTAATCAAACTCTCCCGGGATATGGTCGTCAAGATATACATAATAATTCGATATTTTGCTCACACATATCTGTGACCTCATAGTATAGTTTTCGCACGAGATTCCATTCATGTAGATGCAGATCCCGCCCCCTTTCGTGTTCCGTGTCGCCTCCTGTTATCTGTCCAGTAGGATGAGCTAAAAGCCGTCGATGTCGATTTCGTCGCCAGGGATCTTGCTTGACAGCAATGTTTCTGTAAAACACAAGCGACTGGACTTCCGAAAAGCGTAATTGCATCTCGCTAAGCCTCTTATCTCGTCAATTTTGTTATAAATAGACCCTACATTCGCCATAGTGATTGTCGGTATCGGAGGCATGTTGCTAAGGTGACCAGCGCGCTGCCTGACGCCGCCTTTCTTCCCGCGTTTTCGTCGACTCTGCTTGGATGCACAGCCGGTGCTTTCATTTCGGTCTCCGCGAAGGGGTACCCATGCCGGTAGATCTGGCGGTTGGATCTCAGGCGCTTCCGCTGGCTAATATGAGATTCTCTATCCATGACCAGTGGCGTACCGTGGGTCAAGACATGGGGGGGGGGCACCTCGTGGAAAAGTAATTTTGAAGGTGTGTATGCTTGTGAGTGCGTGCGTGTGTATGTGTGTCGCGCATGTGTGCGTGCGCTGTAAGTCTGCAAACTTAATGGGGACTACCATACATAACGGAATGTGATACATTCCACAGCGCAGTCATTGAGCACCATTGTAAGTTTTCATTACATGGATTATGGAATGACGGTGTGAAACGACAAATTACTGGCAGCAACATCAGGAGAATGGCATAACAATTAAATGCGAGCGAGCGAAGAGATAGGGCTTGAAAATGTTAACATTTTACAGTCCCAAAGCTGCCGTTTGTAGCTATAATACTATTTTTTCGTTTGGAAATTAAAGTGGCGCACCGTGCACAACTGCTGGCAGCAACATCAGGGGAATGGCATAACGATTAAATATGAGCGAGCGGAGCGAGTGAGCTTGAAAATTTTGACATTTTATAACCCCAAACTGCCGTTTGTAGCTATATTACTTTCGTTTTGGAAATTAAGGGGGGCCGCTACACCGGGTGCAACTGCTGGAAATTATTGGCAGCAACATCAGGAGAATGGCATAACAATTCGTCGGTCGCATTACGAACCGGCGAATGTTCGAATTTGGGTCAATTTTTCAAAATTCACTTTTTTCCATTTTTTGAATGTCCATACCAAACTCTATCTATCCCCAAAATTTCAAATCGCAAAATTCACGAAAACATGTATTTTTGGTAGTGACGAATTTTCAAAATGTCCAAATGCTGCAATTTGTGACATTACGAACCGGCAAATGTTCGTATTCGCCGGTTCGTAAAATCCCTGTTCAGACGGAACACACGTGAGGTATGTGGGGCGAATCGAGGAGCTTGCGAGGCCGCGAGCGAGGGCTCGTCATCACCATCAGTCCCATGCACTCAGAATTATGCTGGTATGTAACTACTAGGTGCATTTTGTTGCTCATTTTGTTATTTAATCTTCTGTTTAAAAACAAAAGTAATGATAATCGGGGCAGGTTAATGTGTAATCATAAAATATTACATCAGAGAAGTAGAATTGCTCGACATTATCATGTAAAAGTAGCTTTCCTGTGTATTTCATTTCCTTGTAGATCCTACACAGTCGTACACCTAGCCACCATTTTTGTCGAAGGGGGTCCTTGATTATTCTTGGTCAGAGATAAAGCAATCCTCCCATACAACCCGGATGCATTGTTTTTTAAACTAAAGCATAGTAGAATCTATAAACTGAAAAAAAAAATATCGTGTAGCAATTGCAATTACCCAGGTAGAACTGAAAATAGGCCCAAAGTAATAAATGATTATCATTGTTTTCAAAGATTCATGTTGTTGCATTTAAAAAAGAATAGTATTTAGGCCCTATGTAAGAATGAAATTGCATGATGAGACTGTTTAGCGTCAGTGTTAAGTCAATTATAGTTACATATAGCTTCCTTAAGCATGCAAGAATAGCTGCTCTGGCCTTTACTGTCTAACTAAAATCCTGCATAAACAGTAAATTTATAGGCTAGATCGAGGTTGTATTCACCGGTATGTTACTTATTTTGATTACCGGGACAGATATCAATGAACTTTCAGAAAAATTAAACGAAGTTGATTACCGGTACCGGTACTCACAGTTTTTTTTTTAACACTCATGTACCGGTACAAGTATAAGCCTATATCCAGGGATTTTTATTCTATATAAGTTACCGCGGTATCCTATTTGTGCCCTGATAACACTGACATGATTTTCCTTATTTATATCTTGGGGATAATTCTAGGAGCAGCAGGCCACTACAAGCAGGAGCCGAGTCCCCACAAACAAAGGCAGCACCGCTATCATTACAACTGTAGCAGCTAGCATCCCAGGAACATCAGCAGCACCTCTCGGCGCAGGAGCAGCATTAGCAGAGCCTGTAAAGTGCAACTGTAGCAGCTGAACTTCTCCATACAATTGTAGTCGCGAAGCCTCTATGTACCGGTACTACAGTAGGCCTACCGACAGTACTATTGCAACAGAGCGTCTACGTATGCTACCGTAAAACTCTACATTTGTAGCAGCATGATCCTAACTTTCTGTAACAGCTGAGCCTTTCAGACTGTAGCAGCAGAGCCTCTACGTACAACCGCAGAGAGTAGTGGTGATGAGGATGTTTTTCCTTCTGCCTATAAATGGTAAGTTTGATTCGTAACAAGTGATTATGGTACCGGTACTTGTGGACCATAAAGTGTACCGGGAACCAGGTATTCACAAACATTTCTCAGTTTACGGTGAATGGAATAGGTCATTTATTACTTTCAGTGGAATAGATGATTGAACAATACCATGTCATTTGACAGAAATCACTGTTTTGATATCTGGAATGTAATGTAGTCATACCTTTTCTGTAATGTCGATCTTATCTAACTCTACTGTCAAGTATCTTATGCAGATATTAACCTGGTGAGGACAGGCTCATGTTGATATTACAAGCTCTGGCCTAGGCACCTGCTTGAGCATACTTGGGGGAAGTTTCTAATGGCCTTACTGTAATTATTTCATACATGTATATCAATGTTGACTGCTACTCAATGTATTAAAAGAGAAAAAAAGCAAGCACTGACACTTCTGTGTATAAGATTGTTAGGTTTTTATGTGAAAGACATCACATTTCTAATCAAAGAATGTGTAGCAGTTATCATTATTTACCTTTGCCAACCCCAAGGTGTAAAAGCTCGACCAATAGCACCTGAATTACTATGCCCTTCAGAGATCAGCAGACTTTGATGACAATTTTTTTTTTTGCATTTCAAATAGGTATGCTGGCTGTAGCTATTTTCATTTTGTCTCACAAAATGTCGTAGGTGATTGCCTGTAAAGAATTTCCTTATGTTACTTTGTTTTTTCTTCTGAAATTGTGCTTTAGCTCTAAGAAATACTCTTCTTCACATTTTTCAAACCTGCAGGTACTTGTAATGTTTTATCACATAGTGTATGACACAACTGTCAAATTTCTCACTGAAATTGTCCATACAATTTTTTGTGTTTTTGAACCACCGTAGGCATAGATGTTCTTGTCAAGTGGAAGAGGGATGGTTCTATGAATCCTGTCAGCTCAAGTGACCTCTATCATGCTCAACGGACCAAACCGAAACAAGGTTCCTGCGTACATATGAGAAGTGAAAATGGCTGGTGGAAAGGGAGGATGCTTCAAGTCTTCAACATGCCCATGGATGGACGTAGGATGTCAGATGACAAGGGCATTCCTCTTTCTGCCTGAGGTAATTTGAATACATAGTTACTGATTTGTTCTACATCAATAAGTTTATCAAGATATATTATGTCTTTTTTCATTTTAAAATGATGTAGAGATTTTTATGCATAGTATCATGTAGGTACAATGTACTTTCATTGCATTACCATTTCAATATAAATGTTCAATTCTGTGTAATGAATAAAACAAATGTCGTAATTGCAGTTTGTAATGACTGTAGGATGCTGAAGACTGTTAGCTTTCCACTTCCTTTCTTTAAAAGTGTGATATTGATTATTACTTACAATTTATTATGTCAACGTCTCTTCTCAGTCCCAAAACAAAATCAATTACTGATAATTTGCTTTATGTGCATGTAATACACTGTAGATTCTAGTGTCCATGATAGATGTTTGCAAGTATATCCAGTATAAATCTTGTTGATTCTACCCTCAGGATGGTCACATAATTTTTTTCATTGATGCATTGTTTACAACTTCCCCAGCAGTATCGTTACTTGCGACAGCAGTAGCAGAGCCTCAACGTCGATTTGTGACAGCTGAATCCCCAGAAACATCAGCAGCACCGCTTGAAGCAGCAGCAGCAGCAGCAGCAGCGGAGCCTGTACATACAGCCCTAGCAGCTGAGCCTCTAAGTACGACAACAGTGGTAGAGCCTCTACTTACAACTGTAGCAACTGAGCCTCTACTTACCACTGTAGCAGCAGAGTCTCTACTTGCAACTTTAGCATCTGCACTTCCAGGAACATTAGCAACACTGCTAGAAGCAGCAGCAGCAACAGAAGCAGAGCCTCTACAAACAACTGTGGTGTCCGCATTCTAAGAAACAACGCAGCAATGTTACCTTTGAAACTGAAGGTAATTCAACTGGAGTTGAGAAGTTCAGGGCATAGTATAACTGTTGTTTGTATTTCTTGCATTATCTGTCTGTGTGGTGCAAATTCCTAAAAAAGCAATTATGAGCCAAAACTTAATTTTCCAATAACAAATGTAAAATAATTTAAACATGTGATAAATACTTTGGTTATCTTTTTTTTTTTCTTTTATCCTTCACTCTTGTAGGAAAAAGTTTGTGGCAGGCAACCTGTAAAATTTAAAGAAAATAGTTTGTCTTCTGCAAAGAATAGTTAAAAAAAAAACAGTAAATGAAGTAACAATTATTCAACCAGACTTGGCAGTTTCATCAAATTATGTATTTGTTTTCCTTGCATTAGGCGTACCTGATTTCAATTTGAAAGCAGACTAAGTCCTCCACTCTTATTTCAGATTACAAAGAATACTGAACCTTGCTGGATGATGGAAAACTGTTAAATCTCGAGAAAGCAATGTCCCTGTCAGACATTGAAGAACCGATTTTGATGGTAACCGGACACAGGAAAGCAATAGAAAACTGTTTGTGAAGTGTAATGGAAGTACAGCATATTCATATTATGCTGTATGTATTCTATACTGCCCTCTATCTAGTCTTGTTGGTATACATCTGGTTGTATTTACATTATTATATGTAGTGCACTAACTGTTGACCAACTTTCCTAAAATAAAGACCATTTAGGCAAACTATTGTGCATGTTTCTTGTAAGGAAAGGAAAGGGAATTATTGGTGAATTTCTTGCTCATAGTGCCTTGTACAAATATAGACTTGATACGTGATCAAGTTTGTAATACTTTCTGGTAATTATTTTATCTTCAGTGTTACATATTTGCTACATGCTTTCAATAATTTCAACACAGTTTCACACAAATCGACCAATTTTTATCACTTCGGGAGGACCTTATTCAAATATAAAAAAAAAACAATAGAAATAAAGTGTAGTGTTCCAGTATGTATTCCATTTATTGTCTCTTCATTGCAAATTTGGAAACTACTGCCATTGAGGCTTTTGAGGGAGTGGAAGATAGATGTCAGTGCAAAGCCAGAAGATTTTCATGTGGAAGAATATGTAGGTACTGACATCAGTTCTATTCCTGATAGATCTTCAGTTGTCATGAAAAAATTCATGGAATCTAAAACAGAATTGTCCAAAAAAAAAAAGCTGAACAGTGGGGAAGCCTACAAAAAGTCAGAAATATTTGTAGATGGTAGAACACATTTTAACCATCAAAGATGTGATTTAACACGTAACCATATCAATCTTTTGGCTATGATTGCCTCAGTGAAAATGACAGAATGTCTATCAGACAATATTACCATGCCTTGAAAATTCTGGTCCTAGAAAGAGAATGGCTAGCCAGACATGTTATTAACATGTTGTCATGTTGTCCCCCATCCTAAGGACAGCAAAAAGAGACAAATGACGTACACTACTCTCCTCCCAGCAGTCCAGTAGTTGGCAGACTGTTAAAGTTTGTAGACTCGTGTTTATAAACACATTGGGTATCACTTTCATTAATTCAACCCTGGGCAAAATTACCTTGTGAAGTGTGAGGAGAATGGTACACTTGATCATGTTATTGCACTATTTGTGACTAACACGCGTACTACTGTAATACATTAAAGTCAAGGAAATGCAGAACATCTCACCAATTTACAGGTCAGATTACCTCGTGAAGTGTTGGGAGAATTTTGTATTTTGTACATGTTATTGCACCACTTTTATAGTGGTCAGAACACAATTCTGAAATGCAACAAATGCCTAACTTCTCATTCCAAGTGAGATTACATAGTGAAGTATCATGGAGAATGTCACATTTATTTTGTATCAATTGTAATTTAATGTATTGTAATAATAGTGTGCAATGTAATTATTGTGAGCTGTCGAAAATGCAAAAAAATAAATCACTCTCAGAATTTACAGGTTATATCTGGAAGTTTGAGGAGAATGCTTTGTTTTGTAGTTACTGTATGTAATTATGAACACACATGTGGAATGGTGCATTTTGAATTAATAAAATGCAGAATTCTTCACAAACTTGGGGACTGGTGAATAGAAAACAAAAAAAAAGAACAAAAGAAAAAAAAGAGGAGTGAGAGAGACACAGATACCTAGAATTGGGAGAACAAGGTGATTATGACTGCTTTGTAAGAGGGTATGTGTGTGTGTGTGTTTGTTCGAGTGTGTGTACTGGTATGTGCATGTATAGTGTGTGTTTGTGTATGTTTGTGTTTGCATGGGTGTAATTATATTCTCTCAATAATGAATTTACAATTTTTTTATAGACAGTGACTACCAGGCTCACTTTTAGTACACTCATCCAGTAGTCAATAAAAACCCATTGCACAGTTTGATAACATTACTGGCATCAACAATTAATGTGTAAAGTAGGTTGTGTGTGTGGGTTCGAGTGTGTTTACTGGTATATGTGCGTGTATGTGTGTTTGTGTATGTTTGTGTTTGTATGGGTGTAATTACCATGTATATTCTCTCAATACTGATAATGACTTAACACTTGTAATATTTATAGATAGTGACTACCAGGCACACTTTAATAGAACGGTACTCATCCAATCAAAAACCCATTGCACAATTTGATAACATTACTCGCATCAACAATTAATGTGTAAAAGTACAGGTAGGTTGTATAGTTTGAGAAAATAACTGTGGTGTTTGTTACACTTTCCTAATATCCATGATTATGATACAACTAACATGAATGAACATGAATGAACATGAATGAATCACAATCCCACTACCTAGAGCGGCGAATGTATGCATTACACTGTGCGCGTACCACCTAAGCGTGTGGAATGTGTGATGATACGCGCCATTTTATGTTACATTTGCCGGTTCGTAATGCGCACTCGCTACGTCCACACGTATTGAGCATGGGCTTTACGAACCGGCAAATGTATACATTTGCCGGTTCGTAATGCCCTCTCTTTAGTACGCGATGTACGTAAAACGCTGAAATGGGGGGTTTTACGAACCGGCAAACGCACTTTGCATCACTACCACAGAGCCCAAGGTGCAGCTACAAAATAAAATTTAGTATCAGACAAAGCAGAAAATTCCGCTTTCATCACTCTCTTAATATCATCATCAATATGCGGTTATAAGACACATTTTTATACGTTTAAAGAAGTCCCGATTCTTTAAACGCGATTATCTCGAAATCGCGTTTCCGCGCAAATTCGAACATTCGCCGGTTCGTAATGCGACCGACGAATTATGCGATCGAGCGAAGCGAGCGAGCTTCAAAAATTTGGACATTATATGGTCCAAAAACTGCCGTTTGTAGCTACATTTTTTTTTTTTCGCTTTGGAAATTAAGGGGGCGCACCAGGCACAACTGCTGGCAATTACTAGCAGCAACATCAGGAGAATGGCATAACGATTAAATGCGAGCGAGCTTGAAAATTTTGACATTTTAAAGTCCCAAAACAGCCGTTATAGCTATATTTTTTCGCTTTGGAAATTAAGGGGGACGCAATGGGTGCAACTGCTTGCAATTGATGGCAGTAACATCAGGAGAATGGCATAACGATTATATGTGAGTGAGCGGAGCGAGCGAGCTTGAAAATTTTGACATTTCACAGCCCAAATACTGCCGTTTGTATAGCTATACTCGCTTTGGAAATTAAGAGAGGGGCCAGAGGGGCGCCCGCGGTGCACCCCCCCCCCCCATTCCGCCACTGGTAGTTAAGGGTGTCGGTTTATGTTCATGATTGGGGGAGATATGACCAGCGAGGGGGCGTCGAAGTGACCAAGCGGAGGGAGGATATCCAAAATCTGCACTTTAGAGCATCCCCTATATTGTTTGTGTTTGTTTGTGTGTGTGTGTTTTTTATATACATGGAACAGTAAGGAAATAGCCCAGGTCAAGTCTTATAATTGGCAATGCAAGACATTTTAATATAGACTAGTATGTAAAGCAACACTGCAAAATCAATGATCTATAGATTTGATATAACGAAGCGTAAGGTACAAAGGGGTACATTCTACATCACGTGGCGCAACATTGCAGCGACTCTTTTTGCCGTTCGGATGTTCTGAGTACACTGCTCACGTCCTTCTTATATTCAGATTGCCAACAAGGACTCACAATGAATCACAATTTGTTGTCGGCTCCGGGCTTTTTGAACAATGTTTCACACTATATACCTCTTTAGTTACGGTTAAAAGAAATCTTAGAAAAATACGTTATTTCTTTATCACCCTTTCATGTCGATTTAAAAAGCAGTTTACTAACCCTTGAATCACCATTTTGGTATTTTTTTTTCCCCAGCGGAGGGGGGGGGGGGGAGGGGGGGGGGGGCACATGCCCCATGCCCCCCCCCCCCTCCCCCGTAGTTACGCCACTGTCCATGACTATAACATTACACAGTACACATGAACATGACAAAAAAGATGTTGTGAAATACTTCTGCGTGTATCAGTACTAGCTATGTCGTACTTCCTTTTGGATTTTCTATGATAGCCATCTTGGTAATGCGACCCGAGTACCATTATTGGCATTAAATGTTGGCCTTCTTTCGCTGAGGAGTCCTGGGTTCACCGGAAATCAGGAAATTGAATGAATTTAAAGGTATACCTCCAGTGTGTCCTTGCGTGTTTTGTGTGTGAATGTTTGTGCGTCTGTGTGTTATCAGAACGGCAATGTTACATGTAGTTGCTTGAAGGGTTTAAGTGTCATTAATAATATTATTCTGATAATATTATTACGTTGTTAAAAAAAAAATACTTGTAAAAGAACAAACTGAGAAAAGGAAATTGTGTATACAAATAACGCAAGAATCAATAGTGCCACTTTATCGAAGTCGTATTCATCATCCCCACAAAGAAACACAGCGTCTCATATGCGCGTGTTATGGGCGAGAATGTTTTGAATAGACCAGCTGGTAAAATCATCAGGTTGAATTGTATCTAAACGAAAAGACAGGATGTAGATACAAAAACATCCCTAGATATACGCACTCGCAGGAGAAATGGAAGGTCGGGTATTATGAACATTATAAGAGGTCATGGGTCGATTAGTGAAAGTCTCGTACCTGTCTATAAAAAGCATTATAGTAACCTGCTTCGTATGTATACGTAACCTCTTTTTTACCCAATGATTTTATAGTTACGAGTCGAACTTGCAAATTCTGACGCTCTTGTTACCAACGTATTTTAGAAAACAAACTTGCGACAACGAAATATGCTGCAATAAAGCGAGGGGTTTTGGACTTACACTATTTCTTTAACGAAGCGATTTTCTTTTTCATTTCGTATTTATATATCATTAATATTTACATGTTCCATGCCAGTTGAACGGAAGTGGACATTTCATGATTAGCGAACAAATCGGGATAAGAAAATTCTCAGTCATAGTTTCACTCATAGCCAGTACAAGTGTAAAGGAGGGGTACTCCTCCGGGGGAGACGTCCTCCGGGGGAGTTGTCAGGTGGGAGTAGTCTCCGGGGGAATTGTCCTCCAGGGAACAAGTCCTAGACCCTCATAAAGCATAGGATCATTTTAGGAGACGTAATCGTCACGTTACCAAAAAGGACATAACGATGCTCAAGAAATCGCGTCACAATCATGTTATACAGGAATCGTTTCAGGCCGTATTAATAATCAATCCATTAATATTGAAATCAACTTGCAAGCACGCAATGTTTACATTGCAGCTGTCGTAATGTATAACCTTTTTTACTCTGTTAAAGATTATTTCCTATTCGCAGAACTCAGACTCCCATTAATTTTGGGGACTTATACTCGATTATAAGTTTTGATAAAAACAGGGCCCAGGTCATTTTATCTCAATCGGGAGGGACGTAAGCCAGGAGAACGTGTACTTAATCAAACTCTCCCGGGATATGGTCGTCAAGATATACATAATAATTCGATATTTTGCTCACACATATCTGTGACCTCATAGTATAGTTTCCGCACCAGTTTCCATTCATGTAGATGCAGATCCTGCCCCCTTTCGTGTTCCGTGTCGCCTCCTGTGATCTGTCCATTAGGATAAGCTAAAAGCCGTCGATGTCGATTTCGTCGCTAGGGATCTTGGGTGACAGCAATGTTTCTGTGAAACACAAGAGACTGGACTTCCGAAAAGCGTAATTGCATCTCGCTAAGCCTCTTATCTCGTCAATTTTGTTATAAATACACCTTACATTCGCCATAGTGATTGTCGGTATCTGAGCTTGTTGCTACGGCGACCGACGCGCTGCCTGACGCCGCCTTTCTTCCCGCGTTTTCGTCGGCTCTGCTTGGATGCACAGCCGGTGCTTTCATTTCGGTCTCCGCGAAGGGGTACCCATGCCGGTAGATCTGGCGGTTGGATCTCAGGCGCTTCCGCTGGCTCATATGAGATTCTCTATCCATGACCAGTGGCGTACCGTGGATCAAGACATTGGGGGGGGGGGAGGGGGGGGGGGCACCTCGTGGAAAAGTAATTTTGAGGGTGTGTATGCTTGTGAGTGCGTGCGTGTGTATGTGTGTGTGCGCATGTGTGCGTGCGCTGTAAGTCTGCAAACTTAATGGGGACTACCATACATAGCGGAATGTGATACATTCCACAGCGCAGTCATTGAGCAACATTGTAAGTTTTCCTTACATGGATTATGGAATGACGGTGTGAAACGACAAATTACTGGCAGCAACATCAGGAGAATGGCATAACGATTAAATGCGAGCGAGCGAAGCGATTGAGCTTGAAATTTTTGACATTCTATAATCCCAAACTGCCGTTTGTAGCTATATTATTTTCGTTTTGGAAATTAAGGGGGGGGGGCGCTTCGCCGGGTGCAACTGCTGGCAATTACTGGCAGCGACATCAGGAGAATGGCATAACAATTATGGGAGCAAGCGAAGAGAACGAGCTTGAAAATGTGGACATTATATGGTCCAAAAACTGCCGTTTGTAGCTACATTTTTTCGCTTTGGAAATTAAGGGGGCGAACCAGGCACAACTGCTGGCAATTACTGGCAGCAACATCAGGAGAATGGCATAACGATTAAATGCGAGCGAGCGGAGCGAGCGAGCTTGAAAATTTTGACATTTTAAAGTCCCAAAACAGCCGTTTGTAGCTATATTTTTTCGCTTTGGAAATTATGGGGGACGCAATGGGTGCAACTGCTTGCAATTAATGGCAGTAACATCAGGAGAATGGCATAACAATTATATGTGAGTGAGCGGAGCGAGCGAGCTTGAAAATTTTGACATTTCACTGCCCAAATACTGCCGTTTGTAGCTATACTCGCTTTGGAAATTAAGAGAGGGGCCAGAGGGGCGCCCGCGGTGCACCCCCCCCCCCCCCATCCACCACTGGTAGTCAAGGGTGTCGGTTTATGTTCATGATTGGGGGAGATATGACCAGCGAGGGGGCGTCGAAGTGACCAAGTGGAGGAAGGATGTCCAAAATCTGCACTTTAGAGCATCCCCTATATTGTTTGTGTTTGTGTGTGTGTGTTTTATATACATAGAACAGTAAGGAAATAGCCCAGGTCAAGTCTTATTATTGGCAATGCAAGACATTTTAATATAGACTAGTAAGTAAAGCAACACTTCAAAATCAATGATCTAGCTTTGATATAACGAAGCGTAAGGTACAAAGGTGTACATTCTACATCACGTGGCGCAACATTGCAGCGACTCTTTTTGCCGTTCGGATGTTCTGAGTAGACTGCTCACATCCTGCTTATATTCAGATTGCCAACCAGGACTCACAATGAATCACAATCTTTTGTCGGCTCCGGGCTTTTTGAACAATGTTTCACACTATATACCTCTTTAATTACGGTTAAAAGAAATCTTAGAAAAATATGTTATTTCTTGATCACCCTTTCATGTCGATTTAAAAAGCAGTTTACTAACCCTTGAATCACCATTTTGGTAATTTTTTCCCCCAGCGGATGGGGAGGGGGGGGGGGGGGGGGCACGTGCCCCATGCCCCCCCCCTTTGCCCCGTAGTTAGGCCACTGTCCATGACTATAACATTACACAGTACACATGAACATGACAAAAAAGATATTGTGAAATACTTCTGCGTGTATCACTACTAGCTATGTCGTACTTCCTTTTGGATTTTCTATGATAGCCATCTTGGTAATGCGACCTGAGTACCATTATTGACATTAAATGTTGGCCTTCTTCCGCTGAGGAGTCCTGGGTTCACCGGAAATCGGGAAATTGAATGAATTTAAAGGTATACCTCCAGTGTGTCCTTGCGTGTTTTGTGTGTGAATGTTTGTGCGTCTGTGTGTTATCAGAACAGCAATGTTACATGTAGTTGCTTGTATTCTGATGATATTATTACGTTGTTAAAAAAAAAGTACTTGGAAAAGAACAAACTGAGAAAAGGAAATTGTGTATACAAACAACGCAAGAGTCAATAGTGCCACTTTATCGAAGTCGTATTCATCATCCCCATTAAGAAACACAGCGTCTCATATGCGCGTGTTATGGGCGAGAATATTTTGAATAGACCAGCTGGTAAGATCATCAAGTTGAATTGTATCTAAACGAAAAGACAGGATGTAGATACAAAAACATTCCTAGATATACGCACTCGCAGGAGAAATGGAAGTCGGGGATTATGAACATTATAAGAGGTCATGGGTCGATTAGTGAAAGTCTCTACCTGTCTATAAAAAGCATTATAGTAACCTGCTTCGAATTTATACGTATCCTCTTTTTAACCCAATGATTTTATAGTTACGAGTCGAACTTGCAAATTCAGACGCTCTTAATTGTTACCAACGTATTTTAGAAAACAAACTTGCGACAACGAAATATGCTGCAATAAAGCGAGTAAGCAAGAAAATACATGGCAGAAGTTTTTTCCTACATGCTCACAGTAAATGAGAATCAGAATTATCCTTTCTGTACGCAGATTGCAATCAGATGTAAAATGATATATACTGCATTATAAACGAGGGGTTTTGGACTTACACTATTTCTTTGACGAAGCCATTTTTTTTTTTCATTTCGTATTTATATATCATTAATATTTACATGTTCCATGCCAGTTGAACGGAAGTGGACATTTCATGATTAGCGAACAAATCGGGATAAGAAAATTCTCAGTCATACTTTCACTCATAGCCAGTACAAGTGTAAAGGAAAGAGTAGTCCTCCGGGAGAGACCTCCGGGGGAGTTGTCAGGTGGGAGCAGTCCCCGGGGGAGTTGTCCTCCGGGGGACAAGTCCTAGACCCTAATAAAGCATACTAGGATCATTTTAGGAGACGTAATCGTCACGTTACCAAAAAGGACATAACGATGCTCAAGAAATCGCGTCACAATCATGTTATACAGGAATCGTTTCCCGCCGTATTAATAATCAATCCATTAATATTGAAATCAACTTGCAAGCACGCAATGTTTACATTGCAGCTGTCGTAATGTATAACCTTTTTTACTCTGTTAAAGATTATTTCCTATTCGCAGAACTCAGACTCCCATTAATTTGGGGGACTTATACTCGATTATAATTTTTGATAAAACAGGGCCCAGGTCATTTTATCCCAATCGGGAGGGACGTAAGCCAGGAGAACGTGTACTTAATCAAACTCTCCCGGGATATGGTCGTCAAGATATACATAATAATTCGATATTTTGCTCACACATCTGTGACCTCATAGTATAGTTTCCGCACCAGTTTCCATTCATGTAGATGCAGATCCTGCCCCCTTTCGTGTTCCGTGTCGCCTCCTGTGATCTGTCCATTAGGATGAGCTAAAAGCCGTCGATGTCGATTTCGTCGCTAGGGATCTTGGGTGACAGCAATGTTTCTGTGAAACACAAGAGACTGGACTTCCGAAAAGCGTAATTGCATCTCGCTAAGCCTCTTATCTCGTCAATTTTGTTATAAATACACCATACATTCGCCATAGTGATTGTCGGTATCTGAGGCTTGTTGCTACGGCGACCGACGCGCTGCCTGACGTCGCCTTTCTTCCCGCGTTTTCGTCGGCTCTGCTTGGATGCACAGCCGGTGCTTTCATTTCGGTCTCCGCGAAGGGGTACCCATGCCGGTAGATCTGGCGGTTGGATCTCAGGCGCTTCCGCTGGCTCATATGAGATTCTCTATCCATGACCAGTGGCGTACCGTGGGTCAAGACATTGGGGGGAGGGGGGGGGGGCACCTCGTGGAAAAGTAATTTTTAGGGTGTGTATGCTTGTGAGTGCGTGCGTGTGTATGTGTGTGTGCGCATGTGTGCGTGCGCTGTAAGTCTGCAAACTTAATGGGGACTACCATACATAACGGAATGTGATACATTCCACAGCGCAGTCATTGAGCAACATTGTAAGTTTTCCATACATAGATTATGGAATGACGGTGTGAAACGACAAATTACTGGCAGCAACATCAGGAGAATGGCATAACGATTAAATGCGAGCGAGCGAAGCGATTGAGCTTGAAAATGTTGACATTTTACAGTCCCAAAGCTGCCGTTTGTAGCTATAATACTATTTTTTCGCTTTGGAATTTAAAGGGGCGCACCGGGCACAACTGCTGGCAGCAACATCAGGAGAATGGCATAACGATTAAACATGAGCGAGCGGAGCGAGCGAGCTTGAAATTTTTGACATTTTATAATCCCCAAAGTGCCGTTTGTAGCTATATTATTTTCGTTTTGGAAATTAACGGGGGGGGGGGGGGCGCTTCGCCGGGTGCAACTGCTGGCAATTACTGGCAGCGACATCAGGAGAATGGCATAACAATTATGGAAGCGAGCGAAGCGAACGAGCTTGAAAATTTGGACATTATGGCCCGTATTCTACTGTAGACCAAGGTTTAAACCCATTTTAGACTCACCTATGGTTTAGCTAGACCCGAGGTTTAATTTTGTATTCTGCTAGCGAGGTTTAGTTAAACCCAAGTCTATTTCGGGTTTAAATTAAACCTGAAATAGTCTTGGATCAAGCCACCATGGTGCCCTCTAAGGAAGAAGAAATTCCTCTCTCTGAGTACTTTTCTCTCCGCAAATCCACTTAAATTTATTATTGGCAGTGTATCAGCCATACATGAGCGTGAATTTCTTGGATTTTGAATAGATTTTACGGGTATAATTATGTCGAATTTAAGTGCATGCTGTATTTTTGCTTGCGACGACTCGTGAAGCACTGTACATTACTGTACAGTTTGTGTACGTGTGCGACGCACATCACAGGATACATGGTAAGCGTACGTGTATATATAGCGTAGCTCTATTATATTCCTGGCCTGGCCAGCTGGCTAGCTAGCTTTTAATACTCAGTACCAGCAGTGCCGCCGCGCCGGCCGGCGGCACGGTTGCTGTGTGCGCTGGATGGGACATGGCTTTTTATGTCGATTGAATCGTGAGTTCGGAATGGATTGGCAATTGATCAAACCAGGACTTTGAGGTAGGAAATTGAATAAAAGCTTTTCTCTTAAGATTGTCTGTTTACAAAAATGGAAACCATTCTAAAATTTAGAAATAGATAGCATATCTAGGCCTATATCAACCCTGTCTCGATATACCTACGGTACCTACCGTACCACACTAACCTTAAACTTTTAATAGATCTAACGTTAGTCCTAACGTTACAATAATGTACTCTAGCTATATTCGAATAGGTTCTACTAACGTTAGTAAATAGTAGGACCCTACTCCTAGTCCTAACGTAAATTTAGTCCTACGATCTAGGTTCTCGATCTAACAGTTAGTCTATCTATGCCAAATTGACCTCAGCCATCAGGCTCGTTACACTCTAGTCCTACATTGAGTTTTTGGTCTAGTCTTCAGGTTATTTTCATCGTAAAGTCTAGACTAACTGCAGGTAGTAGTATTTCTAACATATACATTGTAGATCCCGAGTCTCTTCTACGGTGTGAATGTACAAGTACTAGATCTAGTACGTAGTAGGCGTATCTCGTGTGTACACGCGTGTGGCCGGCAAACTAGCTGTTGTACGTATCCAGCGAGCCACTCGTTTTGTGCCATTGGCATTGATCTGTGTGCTGGTACCCTTACCAGTCATCGTTAGACTCGATTTAAACTCGAAATACACCTCCTCCTGGGTAGGTTTAATTTAAACCCAATTTAGACCACAGCTGGACTTAGTAGAATACAAATTAAACCTGGGTTTAAACCTGGGTCTAAACTGGTGGTTTAAACCCAGGTTTAAACCCCCAAAACCCACTTTAGACCCAGGCGTGCGTTTAAACTCGGGTCTAAGTTTTTAGCTGAATACGGGCCTATATGGTCCAAAAACTGTCGTTTGTAGCTACATTTTTCGCTTTGGAAATTAAGGGGGCGCACCAGGCACAACTGCTGGCAATTACTAGCAGCAACATCAGGAGAATGGCATAACGATTTAATGCGAGCGAGCTGAGCGAGCGAGCTTGAAAATTTTGACATTTTAAAGTCCCAAAACAGCCGTTTGTAGCTATATTTTTCCTCTTTGGAAATTAATGGGGACGCAATGGGTGCAACTGCTTGCAATTAATGGCAGTAACATCAGGAGAATGGCATAACGATTATATGTGAGTGAGCGGAGCGAGCGAGCTTGAAAATTTTGACATTTCACAGCCCAAATACTGCCGTTTGTAGCTATACTCGCTTTGGAAATTAAGAGAGGGGCCAGAGGGGCGCCCGCGGTGTACCTCCCCCCCCCCCATCCACCACTGGTAGTCAAGGGTGTCGGTTTATGTTCATGATTGGGGGAGATATGACCAGCGAGGGGGCGTCGAAGTGACCAAGTGGAGGAAGGATGTCCAAAATCTGCACTTTAGAGCATCCCCTATATTGTTTGTGTTTGTGTGTGTGTGTTTTATATACATGGAACAGTAAGGAAATAGCCCAGGTCAAGTCTTATTATTGGCAATGCAAGACATTTTAATATAGACTAGTAAGTAAAGCAACACTGCAAAATCAATGATCTAGCTTTGATATAACGAAGCGTAAGGTACAAAGGGGTAATAATAATATAAAATATTTATTTAGCGCTTAATACAACATGTTTCTAAGCGCTTTACAATGCTAAACAACCAAACATACAAATCAGCTTAGAATAACAAATAATTTACTACAAATGCATACAGGGCCTACATAATCATTGATTCTGCTCTAAAAATAACTGAGTCTTAAGTTTCTTTTTGAAGATGTCAACGGAGGTGGAGGTCTGAATGTGAGTAGGGAGAGTGTTCCAAAGAAGGGGGGCACAAACGGAAAAAGCACGGTCACCATAACGATTGTGGGTGCGAGGGCCAAGTTTAAGTTGGGTTGCAGATGATGATCTTAGGTTAATGTGTGTATCCGGTCTGGGTTTCGATGAGATCAGGTCAGTTAGATATACAGGTGAACGGTTATGGATGATGTTGTAGGTGATGAGAAGAATCTTGAACTTGATTCGTTGTGGGATTAACAGCCAGTGCAGATTGCGGATGACAGGGGTGATGCGATCAAACTTTCTAGTACAGGTGATGAGACGGGCAGCAGTGTTCTGTATATGCTGAAGTGGAGCGAGATGACATGCAGGTAAGTTGATGAGCAAACTGTTGCAATAATCCAGATGCGATGTTACAAGAGCATTAACAAGTCGTTCTGTGGAGCTCTGGTTGAGGTATTTCCGGATTTTCTTGATCCTGTAGATGCCAGAAGAAGCAGCCCGGCACACCTTGCGAATGTGCTCCTTTACATCCAAGGAGTTGTCCACGATAACGCCCAGATCTCTGGCAGATTTGGACGCATTTATGACGGCTCCATCGATGGTGAGGCTAACAGACTCAATTCTTTTCCGAAATTGTGACACAATGTGGACGACTTCTGTTTTGTTTTCGTTTAACATCATGTTGTTGCCACGAGCCCAAGCCTTTATGTCCCTCACACAGTCTTCCATAGATGAAAGACCGCCAGCTAGATGATTACGTTTTATGACAACATACAACTGGGTATCATCTGCATACAGCATGTGGCTTATATGTCTGTGAGCCGCGATGACCTCACTCAGAGGGCCAGTATACAAGACAAAGGCCAATGGACCCATTACAGAGCCTTGCGGAACCCCCCACAAGAGAGGGTGTTCGTCTGATTCTGCGCCGTTAATGATGACGGTTTGCTTCCGGTTTTCGAAATATGACTTCAGCCAGGTCAGAGCAGTTCCTTCAATGCCGTAATTGTGACTGAAGCGTTGGATCATTGTATCATGGCCAATTGTGTCGAATGCTGCCGAATAATCCAATAGAACCAAAACGACTTCATGTCCATTGTCTAAGGCTAGCAAAATGTCATTGAAGACCTTGAGGAGAGCAGTTTCTGTGGAGTGACCATGACGGTATGCCGACTGCAGAGGAGGTAGTAGCTCATGTTCTTGAAGGTGTGCCCGTAGTTGACTTGCAGCAAGTCGTTCCAACACTTTCCCAAGAAACATCTGATTGGCAATTGGCCTATAATTTGCGAAGTTGTCCACGTCCAGCTGAGGTTTTTTCAAGATTGGAGTAACATGTGAAGACTTGAATGAAGAAGGAAAAATGCCTGAAGACAATGACATATTCACAAGTCTGGTGATGAATGAGATGAGCACGCCAAGTTCTACATCACGTGGCGCAACATTGCAGCGACTCTTTTTGCCGTTCGGATGTTCTGAGTAGACTGCTCACATCCTGCTTATATTCAGATTGCCAACAAGGACTCACAATGAATCACAATCTTTTGTCGGCTCCGGGCTTTTTGAACAATGTTTCACACTATATACCTCTTTAATTACGGTTAAAAGAAATCTTAGAAAAATATGTTATTTCTTGATCACCCTTTCATGTCGATTTAAAAAGCAGTTTACTAACCCTTGAATCACCATTTTGGTAATTTTTTCCCCCAGCGGATTGGGGGGGGGGGGGGGGGCACGTGCCCCATGCCCCCCCCCCCCCGTAGTTACGCCACTGTCCATGACTATAACATTACACAGTAAACATGTACATGACAAAAAAGATATTGTGAAATACTTCTGCGTGTATCAGTACTAGCTATGTCGTACTTCCTTTTGGATTTTCTATGATAGCCATCTTGGTAATGCGACCTGAGTACCATTATTGACATTAAATGTTGGCCTTCTTCCGCTGAGGAGTCCTGGGTTCACCGGAAATCAGGAAATTGAATGAATTTAAAGGTATACCTCCAGTGTGTCCTTGCGTGTTTTGTGTGTGAATGTTTGTGCGTCTATGTGTTATCAGAACAGCAATGTTACATGTAGTTGCTTGAAGGGTTTAAGTGTCATTAATAATATTATTCTGATAATATTATTACGTTGTTCAAAAAAATACTTGGAAAAGAACAAACCGAGAAGAGGATATTGTGTAAACAAACAACGCAAGAGTCAATAGTGCCACTTTATCGAAGTCGTATTCATCATCCCCATAAAGAAACACAGCGTCTCATATGCGCGTGTTATGTGCGAGAATATTTTGAATAGACCAGCTGGTAAGATCATCAAGTTGAATTGTATCTAAACGAAAAGACAGGATGTAGATACAAAAACATTCCTAGATATACGCACTCGCAGGAGAAATGGAAGGTCGGGGATTATGAACATTATAAGAGGTCATGGGTCGATTAGTGAAAGTCTCTTACCTGTCTATAAAAAGCATTATAGTAACCTGCTTCGTATGTATTACGTAACCTCTTTTTTACCCAATGATTTTATAGTTACAAGTCGAACTTGCAAATTCTGACGCTCTTGTTACCAACGTATTGTAGAAAACAAACTTGCGACAACGAAATATGCTGCAATAAAGCGAGTAAGCAAGAAAATACATGGCAGAAGTTTTTTCTCCTACACGCTCACAGTAAATGAGAATCAGAATTATCATTTCTGTGTGCAGATTGGAATCAGATGTAAAATGATACTGCATGATAAACGAGGGTTTTTGGACTTACACTATTTCTTTAACGAAGCCATTTTTTTTTTCATTTCGTATTTATATATCATTAATATTTACATGTTCAATGCCAGTTGAACGGAAGTGGACATTTCATGATTAAACGAACAAATCGGGATAAGAAAATTAACGGTCATAGTTTCACTCATAGCCAGTACAAGTGTATAGTAGTATATAGGCTCTGCATTTCCCATTTATTGCAGGAGTAAAGCCGAGAAAATTAAAAGAGAATGAAACATATAAACAGCATTGGTCTCAGGCGAAACAGGGACAAGTCCTAGTAGAGGCAGGTCGCAGACGGAACTACAAATTATCATAGGTGTAAAATAGCATCGACTTCCCCTATCGTGTGTTTCGCATTTTGCACAATTTCGCACATAATCGTAAATGTTATTTTGTTACAGGCACATGGACTTGCGTGACACGCGTCATCTATAAAGTTATTGAGAAATTAAAAAAAAATAGTGATAAGAGCCTTACTTTATCCAAAAAGAAAAGAGAAATGACAAATGGATGGACTGTATCTGCAATGTGATAACGCTAATGAAGAAAAAAACAGATAGGCGTGCTCACCTTTCGCCCGATATTGTCTATGAAATAATGATAATTGGTATGTGACGTTTCCGTACTTCAAAGAAGCAGATAAAATATATTTAATGTCACGTTGATTGACCACTGTCGTTATTGACGTAACGACAGTGGTGATATCCACTGTTTAGTATTTTTTTTTTTTTTTGGTTTTAGCTTTGTTTGAACTTTTCATAATATGCTGATTTTCCTTGTTTTATGGCTAAGTCCCTCTGTCTATTATTCAGACGTGTAGATTTTTTTCAGTCTATTTCTTTCGTATGTTCGATTTTTCGATCATTGAGTTACAAGGAGCTTAGCCATACTTGATTGTTTTGTAGTTCAATACACTTTCAGTCAGTCGAATAGGACAACTCATGCAGACAAAAAACAAACAAACAAACGATTTTTTTATTCATTCAGATTCGTAGAAATCGTTCCAAATTTGCGAAACGGTCATTCAAACCTGCAAAAGACGGAGATGTGATTACGAAGCGCTTCAATTGTAATATTCTACCTTTTTTGGAGCAAGGTATTAGGAGCAATAAAAGTGGGAAATGTTTTTCCCTTGAATTGATATAAATTAATATTCATATCATGCCAATATTAGAGTGGTTTAAGCACTTATTGTGCCTGTGTCTTTTCGATATCTATCTCTGCATTGAAGTGTCACAAAAGGAGTGGCTAATGGCCAAGCACATGTTTTGAGTAGTCTCCCACATTCCCTTCCGGTCCCATAGATTTCCTTGGATAAATGCGCTTGAAATACAGAGCAACATTGTTGTAATGACATACAATTGGTGGGTCATTGCTTTGGTTCAGATCATTTACAATATTGCTTCTTTCAACATCAAAACATGTGTCATCAAATCTAGCATAAAAAGCAATGAGTTAAGTAGCAGTGTCAAGAGGAGACCTTGAGTCAGACACCACGGGAGATTTCTGCTTCTTTTTGTAACCCGTCATTGTTTGCATACATTTCCAGGCATCCCGCGTATTATGTGATCTGAACTTATTTCCCAGTTGATCTTAGTATTTTTCTTTTAGCACTGGCAATTTCTTTCCGAATGTTTTAATTCATATATCAAGCTGTTATTAAGCTGTATTTGTATTAATGTTTGAGTTCGTTTGTATACTTGTTATGGTGTAGTGTTTGATTTGTAGTTTAAGTTATTTCATCGTTTGTACTTTGCTTTGATGTTCATGACATTTTCATCTGTACATAATGTGAGCAGGGCTCCTTGGTAGAACAGTTAACCAACTGAAAGGGCTACCCTGCTAAAAGAATATTGAAATAAATAAATAAATAAATAAACAAATAAATAAATAAATAAACAAATATTTCTAATTTCATCAGAATCATTGTTTGAAAAAGCTTGATTTCTTTGTACAAACGTATTCTTCAAATTCTTTCTGACACATGGTTATTGATTTGGGAACACCTTTACGACCTTGTTATCAATATGCAGATTTTGACAAAACAATGTGTAACCGTTAATGATTTCAACTGCTCCATCTATTATATTAAGTTTGAGGCGCTAGAAATAAGACGATTCAATTTGTGATATCATAGCACGTCTGAAGATTTTCACACGCTTCTTTGTCCCACAGTTTGATTTTCTTTGTCATGACCTTCTCCATATTAATCACTTGCCTATATTTCGGTAAAAGATGTACGGTCAAAAGGTCTGAGTTGCCAATACCATGGCGCACATTTGCCTTGTACGTGTCGGGTACGGAGCAGTAGAAGGACGTTCTCATCTCGTGTTGGACGGTCGACAACCTGCTGATAGTTCGGTAGCGTGCTGTCCAGTCGGCAGTGGTTAAAGTCTCCCAGTATCATAATAGGTGCGTCCGGGAATGATGTGGCTAATGAGTTGACCTTGTCCAAGATCGTACACGAAGCACTCTCTGCATCTCCATCAGGAGGGACGTAAACCAGGAGAACGTACGCGGACTTGGTCAAACTCTCGCGGGAGATATGGTCGGCAAGATATACATAATAATTCGATATTTTGCTCACACACCTGTGACCTCATAATGTAGAATCCGCACGAGTTTCCAGTCATGTGTAGATGCAGATCCCGCCCCCTTTCGTCTTCCGTGTCGCCTCCGCTGATCTGTCCAGTACGATGAGCTGAAAGCCGTCGATGTCGATGGCGTCGCTAGGGATCTTGAAACACAAGAGACTGGACTCCCGAAAAGCGTAATTGCATCTCGCTAGGGCTGTTATCTCGTCGATTTTGTTAGAAATAGACCTTACATTCGCAAAACAGTCAGTCCGCAGCGCGAGCGAAAACGCACGTATTTATTCAAGTCGTATGCACGGCTGAGCGGTGCTTGCATACGTAATGAGGAGATACATGGTCATGAATAAATCCGTGTAGAACGAGTATTTCTCGTCAGTTTACGACACTTTTAGTATCGACTGAAAGAGAAAACATAAGTAAATATGCTCATGATCAAAATAAACAGAAAAGAGGAATATAGAATATCAAAATCCCTCTCGACGTTCGGTATTGTATGCCAAAATATTCCTTCACGTTTGACGCCAAAAAAATAACCTGAAATCTTTCATGCCCCTCTAAAATATGGTGAAGACTATGTCCGCTAAAGTATATAGTATCACAATAAAGGCACGTTTTCCCATCTTTATTTCAATACGGGTCAGGAACTAGCATAATTCAGAGACATGTTTAGCGTCGGGTTTAAAAAGATTATCCTCGCATTCGCACCGGAATTCCAGGTCTGTGATTGGTCGAAATCTGTCGCAAGACGCGGCGTGTCGCATTGCGCAGTATCCACTGACTGCTGACTCAATGCTGTGAGTTTTAAATGTTAGGTTCCACATTGTGATCGAATTTTCACTCTCTATACAAAACTTGAACTTTACACAGGAACCAATAATGTGTATGTGAGTGTGCACTTACAATGACCCTGAACAATGGACCTGGCTGCTACCTGTCCAGAGCTCTGCTGCAAGGCACATGAATGCTTAATCAATTATTCATGTGGATTGCCCCGAGCACTGCTAGTCTGAATTCTTGATACAGGGTGAAATGCATGCACATGAAAGAAGTAAGCACATGTTTCCATGTGCTTGCACACACCACATTTCAGAATGAACAGAGACTAGCTGCGATAGTGGAATTCCTCATGAAACATTCCAATCCTGGCCATTGTCCACGACCATTGTCTGGGTATCAACAACACATTCCACGCGTGTTCATTCACTACCCCACTTCCAGTAAGAAAACGTAATTTGCCTTGTTTTCAACAGGAAAATTCACAACCTTAGAAATGGTGCCCCTCTTCGTTTTTTAATTGATCATACTCGCTCAAGTTTCACGATTGTGAAATCGAAGAAATTACGGAGATCTATTTTCAATACCAGTCAGGAACTAGCAAAACATCAAGCTATGATCTAAAAGCTTCTTGAACATTGGCAAAATAATCGTTTACTTTGATGCTAAAATGGACTACTATATTGACATCAAAAATAGGGAAACTAGGTATCAAATTAATGTGCATAATCAGCTCTATAACATACCTAACCATCCTGGATCAAACAATGCACTGCGAAAGCTATGAAAGCTGTTGTTGCGACCTCTGCAAAAACTCTCGCAAAGTATCGCGAAATCTCGTCAGTCTCAAGGGCACAACCTGCGTAAACGTGATTCTGAATAAAATTGTCGTTCGTGCCTCATCGCACACGCTGCGGATTGACTGAAAAGTGATTGTCGGTTGCGGGGGCTTGTTGCTACGGCGACGGACGCGTTGCCTGACGCCGCCTTTCTTCCCGCGTTTTCGTCGGCTCTGGTTGGATGCACAGCCCGGCCGTAACCTGGCAGAACTGCGTATCTCCTTTAACACATTACGCCAGAAATCGGGTTTAAAGATTCAATGTTATACCTTTCTAAACTGGGATATGATGAGTTGCATTTTTCCTCTTGTCTTGGTCATAATTGGTCTAAAGAATTTATTTCCAGCAAAAAATGACAATTTGACCTTCTTAAGTAGTAATAATTACCAATTAAAAACAAAAAAACTTACGCAGTTCTGCCAGATTAATCGTCGCCAAATTTTTGCGATCGTAATCTGGCAGAACTGCGTATCTCTGGTCACGTGCCCGGGTTGATCAGCCAGAACTGCGTAAATCTTTGGCCATGCGGAGTTTTTTTTTTTTTTTGTTTTTTTCAGGCAGAACTGCGTCCTGATAAGCACGTGTTTCATCAGGCAGAACTACGTATCTCTTTTCGTCGTCAACCACGTGCTTATCAGCCAGAACTGCGTATCTCCTGGAGATACGCAGTTCTGGCTGATAAACACGTGGTTTATCAACCAGAACTACGTATCTCGGTCTATTTTCTGCGGGTTGTCTATCGGATTTTACCATCCACCCCCCCCCCCTTACTATTCAGCGGATACAATGTCAAAACAATGAATATTTGAGATCGAGTACAATTTTCTGAAATATTTGTATTGTATAAAGTCATCATTATTAATTCACATTCAATTTCATCTTATCCATTCATTCGTAAATTAAAAATAATTTGATTTCCCAAGATGTTGTCAGTCTGTGTTCATGTTTCAGTATTAATTAGCGGCACAAGAAGTACCACTACATCAAACGCCTGGCTGCTGTCTGGGTTATTGTCGATCTCATGAAGCATTGCATTTGGATTAAGAATAATATTAGACTAGATGTTAAGCTATATGTGACCCGCTACAACAAAAAGGTCCTAAAGTCGCGCACGGTCGAAGCCGTGAAAATCAAGTTTGAAGTCAGCGCATTAAAATTGGTCAGAACTTACGATTATCTGATTTTGATATATTATTGGAGTCTAACATGTCCTCTATCATCTGTCGAAATTTTGAAGCAAAATGATCAAAGGAAAGATTTAAAAAATAGCGTTTTTCTGAGCCATGTTTTTGGCGTTTCAACGAAGCAGAACCTGGTTCCAAAATTCGGATTGAGCGCCACAGATAGGTTCCGCCCCTAACAACGACCAGCGTGATCTCATTGGTCAGTTTGGTGCTTGCTGCTAACCGAAGCGTGAAGCTGTCACACTGCCCAGTCCACTGGTACGTGCGGGCGGGATGCGCTATGCTCAGCCGCTTCTCACATCCTGGTCACTGATTGGTTGGTGAGGAGACCGCCGACGCTGATGTGCTTGAATGAACTCTTCGGGGGGTTGCTAGGGCTTACCTTCTATTGTCCAGAGGTGAAAACTGACTTGCGTGTCCCTTGATCGCGATTGCGTCGAAAGGAAAACTTTTAGGGCGCTTTTCTCGAAACAGTGATTTTCCAGACGTCTCGACATGCTCTCTTTTAAACATTGATATCTCCGCAGCCGATTATTTTTATAAAATGTGTTATATGTCAACTTAAAGCAGAAAGATTAGGGGATTATATCATGCAATTTTCAAATAATCGACCTCGCGCGACTTTGTTGTAGCGGGTCACATATTGTTCATCAAGACTACAGGTCCTACATTGTAGACCTCCTAGACCGTAGTCTATTCAGGCCTAACAATACACTAGACATCTAGAGACTAGTAGAGCGGTACGTAGGGATCTGCATACGATAGGCCTACTGATATCATCATTCCTACTCTATTCCCAAAGTATAATAGTAAGAGTATGCCTAGACCCTTTTGGCTGAAGGCCTAAACTCTATTTAAACTAAAGAATACTAGGAGCCAGGACTGACTAAAAGTTTATTTACAACTTTATTGGAAATTAATAAAAAAAAATAGACCCTAGGTCTCGTTTGTGTCGACTCCTACTTTAGGCCTACTACAGTACTAACGTTAGGGTAGTAGTGTTCTAACCGTTACTCTCTACGCAGGCCTAAAACGTACTAGAACTCTCGAACCCTTTCTACTCGATTGTCTAGGTCTATGTAACATCCAGACGTCTATTTTGGGGCGTCATTAACAGACTAGTATGTAGTAATATCAATGAAAATTAGTTTCTAGTCTAGACTCTAGATCTAGACTTTATATCCAGGTAGGGGTTAAATCTAGAGCTAGACTGTTTATTGAGGATCTAGGCCCAGTACTAATGTTACTGTTGTAGTAACAGTAGTAACGGTACTTACCACTGTTACCGGTGAGTTGCAAACTGTCTTGTACTTGAGTCTGTAGCTTCTTTCAATGTCAGGTTCCAATTCACAACTGAGGGATTCGCATACAGGCAACCCCTTTTATACCTCCTCTATAGACAGGGGGTTAGGGTGAAATCGCTAGGGGGCGCTACTACTACATTCTCACCCCCCCCCCAGCGTTTTAAAAAACAAGGGGCATAATGAAAAAAAAAAAAAAAAACTCCGGCCAAAACAAAGCCGTAAAGACACTCCCACATCCCGCACAACCGGGGATCTCGCAGAACCCCACCCACCTTAACATACAATCTGACCGGTCCTTGGGGTCTGCCAAGGACATTTTAGCGGGCCGCCGCCTAGGTCACTCATGTACTGAGTGGGGGTGCAAGGGACCGTTGATGTTGGGAGGGAGTAAAAACCCTATAGCCCAAACTAACATTAAAAAATACCTTAAAATGGGGGAAACACCCCTCTCATGGGATAACCTAAGTCCCAAAATTTAAAACTGTTCCTATGACAAGGAACACCAATATACAAATAAAAACCCGCCACAGAAAACATTCCGAAAACAAATACGTGCATAGAATGCAGCAGAAGCTGGCAAACCATAGCAAATATGTGATTTCGGCCACCAAAACTCTAATAAAACCTTAATATGCGACCAAAATAAATAATACAATTTCATAGCCTTGCAGCTTATGAAAAATGAGACCAATAAACCAAAAATCCTTTTAATATTATTTCAAACAGATACCTAACCAACTTTTTCTTACAATAAAAAGTCCTATACAAAATATAATGTATCCTTACGTGGGGGTCTGATCCTCCCATTAGGTTATAGGCCTAATATTTAGTGGTGGCAGCCACCACTCTCTTTACAGATATTGGGCTGAGTCAGCTCCAAACAGGCATGGGTGTACTTCTTACACCCAAGAAAGGTAATGGGCTCTTCCTCATCGCCTTTTAAAAAACATTCATACTCCTCCCTTGTGTCCTAACCACCAGGGAAGCTACTCACCCAGTATACTGGGGAGCAATGCAGGGTAAACCCCTACCTGGTAGGTGTGATCAATCCACCTTCCACAACCACAGGAGAAAGCGTAGAGGTGGTATGTTACACCTCTGTTAACTCCTTACAGGGGGACGGCCCTGGTATCTGTGCCTCTCCCATCACTTACCTTACTGCATAAGTAGCGTGGGATACCGCCACGCATACACCTTGGGTAAACTTAATCCCAAAATCTTTCTCTGGCTGGTGTATCACACCAGTAAACCTCTTCAAGGTGTTTGGAGGGATGATTGCGCGTTTCAACAAGCACACGCAAGAAGCTCGTCCACATGGTGACTGTTCACCATGCATCATTGGGATGCGAACATTCCCAATTTCTAGCCGTGAGTGTTGTAGGTGCAGTATAATTCTATACTTACGGAGGAGACCTAACCCCAACAGCATTTCACCTTCGATAGGGGTCACATAAACCTCCGTCAAGAACTCACAACCTCCTAGCTTGATCCGAATGTGGTCTAGAATCATACCAGGCATCCTCACATCACGGCCATCTGCAGAGATAAACACATCCCTGCTCTTTTTTTGGACAAGGTTGTAACTATTCATACACCTTGTTGGACGTGATTGATATTTCCGACGCAGTGTCCACCACGGGGTCATCCCACTAGACCGACACCCACGAGTCATATCGCCCACGAGTTCGACATTGAAACAGGTCCATGAGTCATACAGCTCACGAGTCATACAGCCCCTGAGTTCGACACTAGGTAAAAACAGCCCACGAGTTCGACAGATACAACACGGCGCGTAATGTGTCGGTCTCGTGGGCCTTGTTGGCTTAGTGTCGAACTCATGGGCTGTATGACTTGTGAGCTGTATGACTCGTGGGCTGTATGACTTGTGAGCTGTATGACTTGTGGGCTGTATGACTCGTGGGTGTCGGTCTCGTGACGTGCACCCTCCACCACGGCCTTTAGAGAATGGTTACCTATCTCTACAGGTACTGCAAACAAGGGAGTTGGTCTCACCTTGCATACAGCCACCTCATCTAGGTGTGTGTGAGGGTCCAACTCCCTCAATGGACTCACCCAAACGGATTCATCACCATCTCTTGAAATACATGTATTTCCTTTCTGACTAGAGGGTGCATCGCCTACCTGGTTTACTCCCTCTATGTCTGGTGACAATATAGGAAATACAGGGATAAATTCAGGCTGGCTGCTGCCATCCTCATCTCCAGCACTGTACTGGATATCAGTGGAAGGTTGGCCCTAAATTGTGCAGGTCGGAGCAGGGCCTAGTCCTCCGACCCTGAGGAGTTTGACTCCTCGGCTTTCCTAATTGGCGCCTTCGTGTTGTTAGATCTGGACATTTTGGGGCAGTTCCTTTCAACATACCCCTCCTTTCCACAGTGGACGCAAAGGGGTTGTTGTCCTGGAGAGTTTGGAGCTCCCCCAGAAGTACGGGGTTCTGTCTCTCCATTTGTTGATTCAACTGTTTTCCTAAGTAGGACAAGTTGTCTAGCTTCCTTCCCATGGATCCCAACATGTTTTCCATGGATGATAGGCGATCCAAACTCTTACTCAGTCGTTCAACAGAGCCTTCTAAGTTTGATAATCGGCGCTCCATTGTGGGCAAAGGTTGGCCATTTTGTGTACCTCCTTGACCTGAATGGAAGGGGGCATTTTCCACCCTACAGTCCTGGGTTTCTCCCTCATCTTCTGGGTTGAGGGTAATGGTCTTGACTTGGCCTGGCCTACCATACACTGCTATACGGGAGTGTTGATACCACCGTATAGCTTCCACTGCGTCGTCTACATTCAGGGGATGTCGGTCAAGGGTATTCCACCCTACCTCCTTGTCAGTACACCCCTGACGTAGATGGAGTACCAGTTGTTGCTTCACCGCTCTCTCTTGGACTTCTGGAATGCGCGGCTAGCCAGTTCGTTCAAACAATCCGCCCATTCACACAGAGATTCCTCCGCGCTTTGACGGGCAGTGCTGAACTCTAATTGCGCGGCCTCCGCTGGCTCCTGATGATCGAACCGTTTTACAAACCGATAACGACTTCGCAATATTTGAGCTCCGGCTCGCGACTCATCAGAAGCTCAAAGAAATTGCTAGCCTTGCCCAACAGGCACCAGGTATTGATCCAAACGCTGGTCTGGGCTCCAGTTTCTTGCATTAGCGAAAGCCTCAAATTTACGGCAAAGCGCCGTCCAATTACCTGTTCCATCAAATGAAACAGACTTTGGGAGGGATTCGTATCCCCAGTGGTGTGGTGGATTCATTCCCATGCATATCATTGGAGAAGTCATGGAAGTCACTTCTCCTGGCAAAGCTAGGAGGGTACCCCTCCTGCCTACCCCACTGGGTTTCAATGAAATCCCATCGCGGTACCCTGCCACCCATACGTGTGTATGAATGCTCTTTGGGTAGGGAGTGAATATTTTCCCTCTCTCCAGAGTACTCCTAATAATTCCAACTCCTCTCCCTAGGAGCTCCATATCGCTGAAACCTCTGTCCGATTGCTACACCCTCAAATTCTTGGGAGTCAGAGGCAGAGATGTCATAATCGAAAGCACCTCCATATGACTCATCGCGGAGCTTCAAAATGTCACTGACTTGGATTAACGACAATCCAAGACGTACAAAATCACTACAAGATAAATGATTAATAGGCATCGCCGTGGCTAGCACCCATGCAAACAACATATTCACTCAACGAATATGTTTAAGACAGGTACCAATAACTAAACTAAATCAAACTAAATATCAAAATCAGATACGGTGTACTCACCGGAATGATGTCCTCCAGCAACGTAAACTGGTCCAGAATGAGCTAAGTTGTAGCAATAAAACTCAGTCAAAGGACAGTCAAAACACAAGCAATTATGAATCACTGTGTAAACGGTTGCAATTCCGCACAGCTAAAGGAGAAATAAAATCAACTCCTCCCAAGGAAGGGAGAAAATGATGACGGGCCCTCCTCACGAAGAGGAGTGAATGGTGCACACCCACTTCCTCCCTCCTTCCCAATCGAAAAGAAGGATGTAGCACTCCCTCACATAGAGGGGGATACCTCCCACAAAAGGTGGGGAAATGCACAGACTTCCGCTGCCACGAACTAATCGCGGGGTAAAATACTTCCGCGAAAATAGATAAACACGAACGTTCCACGAGTAAGACAGCTTATAGAGAGGAGAGCGCTGGAAAGAGCAGAATGGAGGTAGCAAGAAAAATCAGAATGACAGGAGAAAATGAAAATGTCGACGCAACAAGCAAAGAGAGAATGAGCGCGACAATAGAACACGCGATCGAGAAAGGAAGAAGATCGCGCTTCAAAACTTGCAGGCTGCGTAAAGTAATAGAGAGCGCGACAGGAAAAACACAAAGAAGGAACACGAATAGCCGCGCTATACGAATACACACTGAAAAGGAAACGCGATGCCAGGAAGATCCAGCACAACAAGCGTGTAGCTCACCGCAGGGAAATACCCTCCCTCCTTACACACGATGGAAAAGTGGAGAACCGTGCACGCCGGAGCCTGAACACACTGGAAGCTTTGACAGAACGGCTAGCAAGTGCAGTGAATACACACCGCACACACAAGCTATCCGGCAACGCTATCACGCGAGATATCAGGCATGTTAAAACTCGCCTAAACTGGGACACAAAGGTATGCACAGAGATACAACACGCAACGAATACCGTGAAATCACGCAACGAATGGGGCGAGGGAGGTCTACCTACCCAAGATACCGAGACACACGTATGGAACGAAACACGTGAAACACGTGAAACAAATAATAATATGCTAGATCTACATTTGTCATATTATGACAAATGTAGATCTAGCACGCAGACGACCACCACGCAAATACACGTAACGCGTATACAGGGCTAGACCGAGATCTAGACCTGAACCACATTTACTAAGAAAAACGTACCACGCAAACAATGACGCGCATTCACAAGCTGAAACCACGCTAAAGAATAATTTCAGCAAACACCACCGACAATCAAACTAACAAAACGAAACACGCTTGCAACTAAAACAGTCAGAAAAGATGATATTTCAATGAATTTGGGCTCCCTGAAGACAGGTGGGCCTGGTCTAGTGCAAGATGTTACAAATCACGCACTGTCACTCTAACAATCGGCGCACGCTCCTCCTCCCCAACAAGCAAAATTACCAATGTAAACAATTACACCAAGACAATTAGACAAAACAACAGCAAGACAAGTTACAGGAACAATCGACAAACGTGGACAACCGCCAAGCTCCCTCGCGCTGCCAAGAGCTTTCACCTCGGCTCCGTCGCATCTGCACCACCCTTCGCGTATCGGTGCGTTATAGGAGTGCAACGCCTGTTGGCAAAAATAATAGCCGCAGCGGAGTCAGCTTAAAATGCGGCTCTAAGTCCACGAAAACAATGGCACAGGAAGTAGGACAATTGTCCGTGACGCCACTGTTGTAGTAACGGTAGTAACAGTACTTACCACTGTTACCGGTGAGTTGCAAACTGTCTTGTACTTGAGTTCAGTCTGTAGCTTCTTTCAATTACAGGTTCCAATTCACAACTGAGGGATGCGCACACAGGCAATCCCTTTCATACCTCCTCTATAGATAGGGGTTAGGGTGAAACCGCTACGGGGCGCTACTACTACATTACTAATGTTATAGTAGATCTAAGAACATCGTAAAGCCTAACCTGCCTATCTAATGACTAACGGTAAGGCTATCAAGTCTATAGCCTATAATGTCTAGTAATAGTAGTAAAATGGTATAGATCACAGATCTAGATCTAAGTTTCAGATCTATTTTCAGGGCTAACTGGTTATAATTTAGCTTTTAACCTGTAGATCCTAGATTCTTCTTATTACAGACTTAAATAATGTCTATGCCGAATCAAATCTAGAAAAATTGAAAACTGAGTAAAGACAGAATAACCGGCGATTCAGCCTAAGTTAAGTAACGGTAGGCCCCAGTAGTCTAGTAGGCCCCTACTGCACAACTCTACTGGGAGTACCGGTACGGTACCGGTATTAAAAAGTAAACTTGCAAAACTAAAAGTGTTAGTATTGGTCAATTTCTGACGTCTGTAGGATTGGATCGAAAATGCCATCGTTACGGACGGTATCCTAGATATTCATTAAACTTCTCGAGATCAATCCCATAGATCTGTAGTAGTAGCGCCCCCTAGCGGTTTCACCCTAACACCCTGTCTACAGGGGAGGTATAAAAGGGAATGCCTGTACGCGCATCCCTCAGTTGTGACCTGGAACCTGATTGAAAGACATACTGACTGAGCTACAAGACAAGTTACAGTTGTAACTCACCAGTAGTGCCGGTAAGTACTACCGTTACTACAACAGTGGCGTCACGGACAATTGTCCTACTTCCTGTGCCATTGTTTTCGTGGACATAGAGCCGCAATTTAAGCTGACTCCGCTGCCGCTAATATTTTCGCCAACAGGCGTTGCACTCCTATACCGCACCGATACGCGGAGGGTGGAGCACATGCGACGGAGCCGAGGCGAGAGCTCTTGGCAGCGCGAGGGAGCTTGGCGGTGTCCACGTTTGTCGATTGTTCCTGTAGTGTAATTTGTCTTGTGCTTGTTTTGTCTAATTGTCTTGGTGTAAATCGTTTTCATTGGTAATTTTGCTTGTTGGGGAGGAGGAGTGTGTTGATTGTTTGAGTGACAGTGCGTGATTTGTAACATCTTGCACCAGACCAGGCCCACCTGTATTCAGGGAGCTCCAAATTCATTGAAATATCATCTTTTCTGATTGTTCTAGTTGCAAGCGTGTTTCGTTGTTAGTTTGATTGTCGATGGTGTTTGCTGAAATTATTCTTCGGCGTGATTTCAGCTTGTGAGTGCGATTGTCATTGTTTGCGTGGTGCGTTTTTCTTTTTAAACGTGGTCCAGGTCTAGATCTCGGTCTAGCCCTGTATACGCGTTACGTGTATTTGCGTGGTGGTCGTCTGCGTGCTAGATCTACATTTGTCATAATTGTTTCACGTGTTTCGTTCCACACGTGTGTCTCGGTGGCTTGGGTAGGTGGACCTCCCTTGCCCCATTCGTTGCGTGATATCACTGTATTCGTTGCGTGATGTATCCCTGTGTATACCTGTGTGTCCCAGTTCAGGCGAGTTTTAACTTGCCTGATATTTCGCGCGATAGCGTTGACGGATAGCTCGTGTGTGCGGGGTGTATTCACTGCACTCGCTAGCCGTTCTGTCAAAGCTTCCAGTGTGTTCAGGCTCTGGCGTGCACAGTTCTCCACGTCCATCGTGTGTAAGGAGGGAGGGTATATCCCTGCGGTGAGCTGCGCGCCTGTTGTGCTGGACCTCTCCGGCATCGCGTTCCCCTTTCAGTGTGTATTCGTATAGCGCGGCTATTCGTGTTCTTCTTCTGTTTTCTCTGTCGCGCTCTCTCCTACTTTTCGCAACCTGCGAGATTCGAAGCGTGATCACCTTCCTTTCTCGATAGCGTTTTCTTTTTTCGCGCTCATTCTTTCTTTGTTTGTTGCGTCGACATTTTCATTTTTTACTGTCATTCTGACTTTCCTTGCTACCTCTATTTTGCCCTTTTCCTCTCTGTAGGCTGTTTTACTCGTGGAACGTTCGTGTTTTTCTATTTTCGCGGGAGTATTTTACCCCGCGATTAGTTAGTGGCGGCGGAAGTCTGTGCATTTCCCTACCTTTTCTGGGAGGTGTTCCCCCCCCCCCCCTTACGTGAGGGAGTGCTACGTCCTTCTTTTCGATTGGGAAGGAGGGAGGAAGTTGGTGGGCACCATTCACTCCTCTTTGGTAAGGAGGACCTGTCATTATTTTCTCCTTTACTTAGGAGGATTGGATTGCATTTCTCCTTTTGCTGTGCGGAATTGCAACAGTCTATACAATAAATTTTAATTGTTTGTGTGACTGTCCTTCGACTGACTGGTGCTATAATTTGGCTCATTCAGTCTGCATCATTTTGCGTTGCTAAGGACACAATTCCGGTGAGTACACTGTATATCACTATTTGATACATTACTCCGTTAACTTTTGAATTGTTTATCTGGATAACTATTTGTTTTGAATATCGGTAGTGTATAAACCTTCATGTTTTTACTGTCATTTTGGATTGTTTTGCAGATACGAAAATAGTTCTGTATCCGTAACCATATTTGACTTGGGCCTAGTTTCTACTGCTTATGACGTGTGCTGTATTGTTGCTGTGCGTGGAATGTGTCGCATGATACATTGATTGCGTGTTGTCCTTTTCACTCGTGCTGGTGGTAAAGTTAATTGTGACTGATTGTTTTGCTTCTGCTTTTGTGTTTGTACGGTAACTTCTAGCGTAAAGAGATCGTGTTTTCATCTTTATATCTGTTTTCTTGCAAGCACAGATTTATTTCTCTAGCATTGCCATATTCTTTTCTGGTTTTATATTTGTGGGTCCTAGACTCCTGAGTCTTACCCAAGTTGAGTTGTCATTGTGACCTCCCTATTTTTGTGATAAGGGAGGAGTGAGATCTGAACAGCTGTGATTATTTTCCAAGTGACATCAGGCAATAGAAACGAATTGTAATTTTCCATTTTAGGTTTGTAATTAGTATAGCCATATGTTTACAATTGTATCTGGTGTTTGTTTTGAGTAGCATTTTGAGTAGTAAAAACTAAAGTGAGTAATAGTCTGTGTGTCAAATGATATGTGTCGCTGATTATGATAATTACAGATTGTGGTAATTGGTATATCAATATTATTGGTCAGTACCAGTGAGTATATGTTTAAGGTCTTTTCTTCATCAGTATATGTTGATTTAGTTTAGTTATTGGTACCTGTTTTAAACATATTGGTTGAGTGAATAGGTTGTTTGCATGGGTGCTAGTCATGGCGATGCCCATTAATTATTTATCCCGTAGTGAGTTTGTACGTCTTGGATTGTCGTTAATCCAAGTCAATGACATTTTGAAGTTCCGGAATGAGCATGGAAATGTCACTCGGGACGTGTTGGAGTCCTCTGACATTCCAGGGATCGAGGATCCCATCCCGAAATTTGTGTTCTGTCCGCAGTTAGAGCCTGAAGAGTCTTTACCTTCAGACACTGCGACTGCTGATCCCATTGAGACATAAAGGGGAGGAGTCCAATCTCGGGGGACTTCCCCATACCCCCCATGATGCATATCCTCCCCCAGGGAGGATCAAACAGGGAAGACCCCATCTTCCCATGCAGGGCAGTTGCGTCACTGCTCAGTGCAGCAAGACAGATCCCGACAAGACACCCTATGTGGGAGGTCATATGGAGGTGCTTTCGATTATGACACCTCTGCCTCCGACTCCCAAGAATTTGAGAGTGTAGCAATCGGACAGAAAAGGTTTCAGCGACGTGGAGCTCCCAGAGGGAGTAGTTGGAATGATAAGGAGTACTCCCGAGATGGAGAGAATATTCACTCCCTACCCCAAGAGCGTTCATACACACGTATGGGTGGAAGGGCACCGCGATGGGATTACAATGAAACCCAATGGGGTAGGCAGGAGGGGTACCCTCCTAGCTCTGCCAGGAGAAGTGACTCCCATGACTTCTCCAATGATAGGCCTGGGATGGACCCATCACACCACCGGGGTTGCGAATCCTCCCCAAAGACTGTTACCTTCGATGGAACAGGTAATTGGAGGGCGTTTTGCCGCAAATTTGAGGCTTTCGCAAATGCGAGAAACTGGAGCCCGGCCCAGCGTTTGGATCAATTATGCTGGTGCCTGTTGGGCAAGGCTAGCAATTTCTTTGAGCTCCTGATTAGTCGCGAGCCGGAGCTCAAATATTGCGAAGTCGTCTATCGCTTTGCAAAACGGTTTGATCGTCAGGAGCCAGCGGAGGCCGCGTAATTAGAGTTCAAGCGCGGAGGAATCTCTGTGCGAATGGGCGGATCGTTTGAACGAACTTGCTAGCCGCGCATTTCCAGAAGTCCCAGAGAGAGCGGTGCAGCAACAGCTAGTACTCCGTCTATGCCAGGGGTGTACTGACAAGGAGGCAGGGTGGTATGCCCTTGACCGACACCCCCTGAATGTAGACGACGCAGTGGAAGCCTTACGGTGGTATCAACACTCCCGTATCGCAGTGTATGGCAGGCCACGCCAAATCAAGACCATGGCCCTCAACCCAGAAGATGAGGGAGAAGCCCAGGACTGTAGGGTGGAAAATGCCCCCTTCCATTCAGGTCAAGGAGGTACACGAAATGGCCAACCTTTGCCCACAATGGAGCGCCGATTATCAAATTTAGAAGGCTCTGTTGAGCGACTGAGTAAGAGGTTGGATCGCCTAGCATCCATGGAAAACATACTGGGATCCATGGGAAGGAAGCTAGACAACTTGTCCTCCTTAGGAAAACAGTTGAATCAACAAGTGGAGAGACAGAACCCCGTAATTCTGGGGGAGCTCCAAACTCTCCAGGACAGCAACCCCTTTGCATCCACTGTGGAAAGGAAGGGCATGTTGAAAGGAACTTCCCAAATATGTCCAGACCTAATAACAAGAAGGTGCCACTCAGGAAAAACGAGGAGTCAAACTCCTCAGGGTCGGAGGATTAGGCCCTGCTCCGATCTGCACAACTGAGGGCCAACCTTCCACTGATATCCAGTACAGTGCTGGAGATGAGGATGGCAGTAGCCAGCCTGAATTTATCCTAGTATTTCCTATATTGTTACCAGACAGAGAGGGAGTAAACCAGGTAGGCGATGCACCTTCTAGTCAGAAAGGAAATACAGGTCAGTCAAGAGATGGAGATAAATCCTTTGGGGTGAGTCCCTTGAGGGATTGTTTCTTTTTTACATCATTCGTGTATAATTTATATTGTATTGAAAAAAAAATCCTTTATCGGACGAGTGTAAGAGAAATGAAAAAAAAATGTATCACTTTGGATTATGTCAACTTTTTCTTTTCTTTTCTTTGTGATGATGGAAATAAATAAATAAACTATTGAATTGAATTGAGGGAGTTGGACCCTCAAACACCCCTAGATGAGGTGGCTGTATGCAAGGTGAGATCAACTCCCTTGTTTGCAGTACCTATAAAGGTAGGTAACCATTCTCTAAAGGCAGTGGTGGACACTGCGGCGGAAATATCAATCATATCCCAAAAGGTGTATGAAAAGTTACAACCTTGTCCACAAAAGATCAGGGATGTGTTTATTTCCGCAGATGGCCGTGATTTGAGGATGCCAGGTATGATTGTAGACCCCATTCGGATCAAGCTAGGGGGTTGTGAGTTCTTGACGGAGGTTTATGTGGCCCCTATCGAAGGTGAAATGCTGTTGGCGTTAGGTCTCCTCCGTAAGTATAGAATTATACTGCACCTACAACATTCACGGCTAGAAATTGGGAATGTTCGCATCCCAATGATGCATGGTGAACAGTCACCATATAGCTTCTTGCGTGTGCTTGTTGAAACGCGCAATCATCCCTCCAAACACCTTGAGGTTTACTGGTGTGATACACCAGCCAGAGAAAGATCTTGGGATTAAGTTTATCCAGGATATGCTTGGCGGTATCCCATGCTACTTATGCAGTGAGGTGAAAGGGATGGGATAGGCATAGATATCAGGGCCACCCCTTGTAAGGTGTTAACAGAGGTGTAACAAACCACCTCTATGCTTTCTCCTGTGATTGTGGAAGGTGGATTTATCACACCTTCCAGGTAGGGGTTTACCCTGCATAACTCCCCAGTATGCTGGGCGAGTAGCTTCCCTGGTGGTTAGGACACTAGGGAGGAGTATGTTTAAAAGGCGATGAGGAAGATCCCATCACCTTTCTTGGGTGTAAGAAGTACACCCATGCCTGTTTGGAGCTGATACAGCCCAATACCTGTAAAGAGAGTGGTGGCTGCCACCACTAGATATTAGTCTTATAACCTAATGGGAGGATCAGACCCCCACGCAAGTATAAAGTATAGTTTGTATAGGATTTTGTAGGAGAAAAAAGATTTGGTTAGGTGTCTGTTTGAAAACAAAATTAAAGGTATTTTTGGTTTTGGTGGCCAAAACAACATATTTGTTATGGTTCGCCAACTAAGCTTCTGTTGCATTCTATGCACGTATTTGTGTTAAGAATGTTTTCTTTGGCAGTTTTTATTTGTATATTGGTGTTCCTTGTAATAGGAACAGTCTTATATTTTTGGACTCGGGTCATCCCATGAGAGGGGTGTTTCCCTTATTTTAAGGTGTTGTTTTTAATGTTAGTTGGGGCTATAGGGTCTTTACTCCCTCCAAACATCAACGGTCCCTTGCACCTCCACTCAGTACATGAGTGACCTAGGCGGTGGCCCGCTGAACTGCCCTCGGCAGACCCCCGAGGGCTGGTCAGATTGTGCATTCCCATGGGTGGGGCTCTGCGAGATCCCCGGTTGTGCGGGATTTGAGGTTATAGTTGGGTCTTTGTTTTGGCCGGAGTTGATTTTTTTTCTTATTATGCCCCTTGTTTTATAAAACGGGGGGAATGTAGTAGTAGCGCCCCCTAGCGGTTTCACCCTAACCCCCCTGTCTACAGGGGAGGTATAAAAGGGATTGCCTGTACGCGCATCCCTCAGTTGTGACCTGGAACCTGATTGAAAGACATACTGACTGAGCTACAAGACAAGTTACAGTTGCAACTCACCAGTAGTGCCGGTAAGTACTACCGTTACTACAACAGATCCAAGCCAACTACCCGCTTATTACAATGAGAAACAAAACTAGACTCGGAATTTGTCAAGACTGACAAATTAGGTGATCCGATCTGTTCGTAAATCAACGATTTGAGTCTCCTGATCCCAATAGGCATGACCATACCGGTTTCATCTGTGTTTAGTGGACATTGGCCGTGTGATGTTTGGATTCTCATTTAGAAAAGGGAGTCAGACCTGCCATCTATGGTACACAATTCCGTATACACTAACGAAGATACAGAATGAAGTATATTTGACCTTTGACCCCACTTTGCACAGACAAGATGGCATCTGTGCAGAAAGTGGCTATTTTGTGAAATGATCCTTGTAACATGGTCTTTACGTGTGCAAAATATGGGAAAGATAGGACATGTATTCACCAAGATACAAGATGATACATTTATGACCTTTGACCCTAATTTACATACCCAAGATGACGTCTGATCAAGTAGTTGTAATTGTATGAAATAATGTATGTGACATGAACTAAACATGTGCAAAATATGGGGGTGATAAGGCCTGTTTTTCTTGAGTTATTGTAAAGAAAATTGCAGAAAGAAAGAAATATCTCAATACATCGAAGATCAGCTTTAATTTCAACCAAGTTTTTGGGCGTGATTCCGACATCGTATGAAAAATAAAGGACACACTTTCGATAGCCCAAAGTCTCAGCTACAACATATTAAAATCTGGGAGAAATTCACCGAAGCATAAGTGAGCTAGTGCTCGATAAAGACAATCATGTCAATTTTCACATCTACAAAAATTCCCTTCCATAGAGATAACACGTCATAACGAAGATAAAGAAAGAAGTACATATGACCTTTGACCCCACTTTGCACAGCCAAGATGGCATCTGAGCAAAAAGTCGTTATCTTGTGAAATGAACCTTGTAAGATGGTCTTTACGTGTGCAAAATATGGGAAAGATAGAACATGTATTCACCAAGATACAAGATGATACATTTATGACCTTTGACCCTAATTTACATACCCAAGATGACGTCTGATCAAGTAGTTGTAATTGTATGAAATAATGTACGTGACATGAACTAAACATGTGCAAAATATGGGGGTGATAAGGCCTGTTTTTCTTGAGTTATTGTAAAGAAAATTGCAGAAAGAAAGAAATATCTCAATACATCGAAGATCAGCTTTAATTTCAACCAAGTTTTTGGGCGTGATCCCGACATCGTATGAAAAACAAAGGGCACATTTACGATAGTGCAAAGTCTAAGCTACAACATATCAAAATCTGGGAGAAATTCACCGAAGCATAAGTGAGCTAGTGCTCGAAAAAGACAGTCATGTCAATTTTCATTTCCAGAAAAACTGCAATCCCATAGAGATAACACGTAAACTGGTCAAATTTGACAAGATTACTTTCAATCCATTTTTACGAGGTGATACCGTCATCCAATCAAAATATTGTTATTAAATTCATGAAAGAGTATTTAATAAGCTACAACATACTGAAATCTGGGTGAAAATTGGCAAAGGATAAGTGAGATACGCTCGAGTGAACTTGAAATTTGATGACGTCATTTTGAAAATTTACTTTTTTAATTGTATTAAGAAATTTGATATCTTTTAATCATTTTTCCAGCATCGCCAACCCATGAATTGACATGTACAACTCATCAGCTTTCAGAATATGTAAAGAAAATGGGGGGTCACAGTCCATCCTGACGAGTAAAATCGGATTAAAACTTGGCGGTTTTTTGGCATTGTTGGACTGTATATCGCCATTGACGCCCGCGCGGAATTTCAACTTTGACGGGTCCGTATGACGTCATATTGAGTTGGATTGACTTGAAACTTGGTAGAAATATTCCTTGACATTTCAGGCATCCAATAAGTGTTAAAAAATTGGAAATTTCTATTGCATATGAGCTGCGCGTGCGTATATGTGCGCGCGCGTACGCGTCCGTCCAATTTTTTCAATTTTTCAAAAAATGCTCCAAATGGTCTGAAACGTGTCCAAAAAAAAAATTGAGCTCGATTTGAGCATACAAATATTTCAACGCGCGCGTACGCGCACGTTTTAAGAGAAAATATGAATTTTGAGAATATGAGTACAATGCGCATAACTTGAAATACATGTGACGTAAATTTCATTGAAAAATTCTATTCCATTAATTAGATATGACAGAGAATGTGTTTTCATATTATGACGTCATAGTGACGTCACGGTCGACTGATCACTATGATTTTATTAGGAGGATCGTCTTTGGGACATGATACATAAATGGTATAATTTTGACATTGATAGGAAGAGGACTTTCCGAGATTAGCGATACACAATTTTTGAGGAGAAAGAAGAAAAACAAAGAATCCGTACAGATACAGAAGGTGATCCGAGAGGATACTCGGATCACCTAATAAGAAGCTATGGATTACAGATTACAGTTGTTCGCGTGACCTACGCTACCGCACAGTACATGATTTCACGTACACTAACAATGGACAAGAGCTGCAGTACTAAGTAGGCCTAAAGTTGACTGGAGCGTGATGTCAGACAAGATGCAAACTATATCGTTTTTTAGATGTAGAAATGCTCTAGGCTTAAAAAACACTACATTGTAGCATAACTTAATAGTAAGGCATATTGACCTGTTTTGAAGCCTGCCAGTCTATGAAGGGAATGAAAGTGGCAACCCCCCCCCCCCCCCAAGAGTAACGAGGGTTATTGCTTTTGGATCCATTGCTACAGCGTGACTGTCGTCAGCGTGTACAATACTCCGTATATGTGACCCTGCACGACAAAACAAACAAAAAGTCACCAGATATGAATTTTTAGTTAAGACCATATTCTGAAAGAGCAGACTTTAAGCTTTAAAATGATATATAACTCAAATCTAATAAACTTTTCTAACTTATCTAAATATCGGAAAGAAAGCTTTGATATGCAAGCTCACTCATTGACTGGAAAGCTGTGAGTTTCAGCCTTCAGTATTTACTGAAAGTGCATTATTCAAAAGATTGACATTCTAGATACATTCATACCATAACCATTGTTCAGAACTTGACTTACTCCTGTGGGAGGAAACAACAACTTTAGTTTGGAAGTGATGGTACATGTGCTGTACCGTACCTGATAATTCTAATTACAACACAGGTACATGTTTTGTATGTCACCTAGAACTAGAGTGAACTTAACTTAAGAGTGACATTTCTGTGAAGGCACATCTTTTAATCTTTACCCTGCCCCTTCATTCCAAGGTAATGTACATGTATGTGGATTCTTCTCGTGTCTATGGCAACATCCCATACATTTGACAGGTATCACAATATGCAGCATGGACCAATCAATCATTTTAATAGTGTATATTATAGTGTACCATAGGTGCCTAGGTCAAGTAATTGGCCCATGCCAATTTAATCAGTTTCGGAGGACATGAAAAATGCAAGTCATGTGTGACTTTGAATGTAAAATTGTCTGTCGCTTTTATTTTATTAATATTTATTTTTTTTTGGGGGGGGGTGATCCAAAAAAATTGACTTTAGACAAAGTTACATTTCTTTGCAAAGATAGTTGTGGTTTGTAATTAAGCTAGACATGGAAAAAAAAAACCCAAACAAATATCACCATGAAGGCCAGAGGGGTGAATTGTTCTGTTGTGATCTGTAGCTTTCTTACAGGCCTGTACTACCTCCCCTCCCCCTTCTGAAACAATTTTGCCCCCTGTTTCCTGATATGTTTGACTCACTCCTGTATGTGCATAGTAGATCTTCAGCATTAAAGCATGACCTTCTAATCTTGGTCACTCTTCCTCCTAGTTTACTGGAGTTGCTAGTGAATATATGATACAAAATTACTGGAAATACATGAATCATATGTATAAAGGTGTAAGAAAATAATGCACATCAATATGTCTTCAAAATGTTTACACTGTTTTCATATATGCTTGCTTTTTTCGTTCTTCCAGGAAGGACTGTGTCTGTTTTAACTGCTCATATGTGGTCGACACAGAACACCCGCAGTCACAGCCCTTCATCCTTCTTATGGGAGAAAGCAAATTATACCCTCTTCAGGTACATGTATCTGCAGATGTGGAGCACAGGGCACAGTCTTGTCAAGGTATTGTGGCTGCAGCTGATCTTGTCTTCAAGTTGATCTTCGTTCTAAATCTCAACTGCTGGCCACATTGCATGGCAGTGAGACCATTTTAAAAGGGGCTCCTGTACAAACAAGGATGATTTGTAACTTTGGCATCCATCCCTTATTTTCTAAATTTGCCGAGTCAACCATAATGCAACCATTTATTTATCATCTCCACCCTTCCCGTATCAAGTCTGCATGATAAAACAGCAGTTGCTTGAGAAGTACATACACGTGTATAGGGAAATAGGCACTGACCTTTTATTGTGGTCTCCTCATAACAGTGACCATATTATTTCACAAGCCATTTGCCATTTGAATATTGTATTTTGACTATACACCTGTAGCAGGTATGAATGATAAGGTATACTTGGGTGACCCGCACCTCGTCATAGTTAATGTTTGTCCATAATTGAATCACATTTCGCCACTGAAATTCTTTGAAATCCAACTCACATACAGGAAAAATGCTGAAAATTCCAATGGAATCACAAGTTCACTGATCGATATTGAAAATTTGCAGCTATCGTCGTCAAAGGCGAACGATGCGAAAAAGTTGCGCGCTATTGCAGGAAGGGGCCCTCAACTCGTCACCCGCTCTCCCATAGACATAGCACGTAAAAGACGTGTGCGGGTGACCGTGATGTTCCCATAGACATACACGTAAAAGATGCGTGCGGGTGACATATAACACATATTCCTATAGCCCTATTAAAATTTCAGATTTTCGCGAAAAACTGTTCGGTTTTAACCACAATTTGCTTGGTTGTGGTAGTCCTGCCAATTTTCAAGGGGACAGAACACAGTCCCGGGCATACATTTTTGTTCAGTGCGCTCAAAACGATTTTAAGCGGAGTGACGGTATTCGGGCCCCTGACGAGGTGCGGGCACCTGGCTATACATTTATATTGATACTATTAGTAGTCAATGCTTCTTTGAAACATGTATTCACTTTTCAAGGAGTTAGTTTTACTTATGATTATGTGGGCAAGTATCAAATATGTGATAAGCTGCTATTTCCATTATTACACACCACGCCCACACATAGTGTGTACAAGTTGACAAGGGATGTATAGAGCACCAAACTGTGACATTGCCATGGAAACTAGTTCTAAATGACCTCACCTGGCCCAAATATCTGTCAACACTATTGTTGCTAACCATGCTTGCACCTGGTTCCAACCCAAGGTACAACAACTCTCTTGCTTTTTTAGTTAGGAGTTGACCTAGAATTTGGCATATGTGGCCACTATCACATGTAAATGTGGTATGTAATTAATGTGTTGCCATGGTAGTGAAAAAAAAATCTATAGAGAATTTAACCAAAATATTGTGGATCAAACTACTTTCCATCTTTATAATGTGAATGGTAATTTGAAAACACAAGATATAATTGTCTTTAACTGGCATCCTTCATGTATCACTTGAGTAGTGAAGATGTACCCCAAGCAATTTCATCTATGTTCGTAAGAAGTGACCAAGTTCTTCATGATTATCATACAAGGCAGGCTAATGTGTATCACTTCACAGTTAGAACTCTACTCAGGAGAAATGTGATAGTATACTAGTACTGTATACATGTGCAGGCCCACAACACAAGAATTCTTTGCATTGCTCCCAGGTAGGCCAGTAGCCAACATACTATTCAAACATGTGATGAAATTCCACCTTTTTCACTATGCACCTACATAGTACCTGTCACATGTGAGTATTTGACTTTGGAGTATGGATGCATTATTGTATTATGCTGCATTGCAATGAGTAAAATAATTAGCAGTAGACCAAGCACTTTAAAGTGTACCTGAAGCATGTTACTACAGATTTTTGAAGCTTCAAGTTTATCTTGAAACCCAAATCTATAAATGTTGACATGGCATCAAATATTTCATTACATGTATAATAATCTTTAACACTCAGTTTGTACTTTCCTTGCATTATGTTAGTATTTGATGTCAGATAACTCAAAACGGGTCATTGCATTATATGCGTAATATGTTGCTGTTCTGTTCGTTAGATGATTTTGTTATCTGACTAGATGCTAAATTGAACCATGTAAGCACCTAGGTTCCCATTTTTGTTGTATTCCTTTGCTTATCCTGATTTTCTTGTGTTTATGCTTGTAACTACAGTACATGTCCATATTGTAAATCTCAAGCCTCATCCACCCCTATGTATCCGCTCTTTCTTGCTCACTTCATTTGATGAACTCTCTACTGCTCTTTTCTCTCAATCCCATTCTCTTCTTTATTTTCCCTGTCCTACATGTATGTACATGCGTATCCGGGCAATTGCCCCAAGAGGGCAATTACCCCCTGGCTAAATACATGTACTGGATAGTGGTAAGGTAAAAGTAAAGATTAGGGTTAGAAGCTTGGGTTATGGTTAGGATTAGGTTCAGGATTAAGATTAGGATTAGGGTCAGGGGAAGGGTCTGTTGTAATTGCCCAGGGGGTAATTGCCCCAGACCCATTTACATGTGATACAAGTACTTTTTGTTTCTTATTACTTAGAAAGATTGGTCCCTATGAAGTTTGAAAGATGAAATGTAGACAACTGATTTGTTTTATGTTGTAAAGTATGCATTTCTGCTAGGAATTTGCACTGAATTATTTTTTTCAGATGTAGGAGATGAGAATATCTATGCTTATAGAAAGTAGGTCCTTGATAAAAATTACATTGGTGTTAATTATCATACATGTACTTTAATCATTCATAAAATCCATTACCATTACTTTATTGTTTTGACAACTCATATGTATCCATTCAGATTTACAAAGTTGCTCATACAATGTCAGATCTTGTGAATTTTCCTTTTACATGTCAATGTGGTAGCTGTGCTGAAACACAGAATATGATATTACTTCCCTTCGCAAATGTTATCAGTATACTGTACTTTATTTGTGCAACAGACTGCCATATTAGATCACATCAATGAGAATGAATGTTGTAACAATTGTCCTGAATTAGTGTCTCAAGTGCTGAATTTGCCATGTGTGGTTTGTATCAGTGTATGTGCATTGTTTGATGTGTATTTCGAATGATGTTTGTCATTTACCAACATAGGTTGGTTTAAAGTCCTGTTAACTAATGTTTTCATTTGGTGGTTAAATTAATCGAAGAAATGATTGAGTGCATTTCCACAAAACTTGCTTTAAATCAATCCGACCTCAGTTGGCTTTTGGTAATCACTCTACCCAACAGTTGTGTGGTTCATTTGGAAATCGACTGTCTGTTAAGATTCTGTCCAGAGTTCTGAAAGTGTAAATTTGATGGTTTAGATACAGATACAATGTATATGAGTTTGAAATCCAAAGTGAGATTGTGTGTGTGTGTGTGTGGTTTTCGTTTTTGTTTTCGTTTTTGTTTCCGAAGAGGACGCAAAACCGTCATTAATTTCTTCCCCATGCATAATATAAAACACATGTTGTAGAGAGTGAAAATGTTACCCTTCTTTTTCCATAGGTAGGAGTACAGTATGTGGGCGAGTTTGCTGGTCCGGTTCCGGGTTGTGGACCACATTATACTCTACATACGTAGGTTCAGTAGGAGAGTAGGGAACTGAATGATAGGCATAATTATAATCTTAAATTTATCCATTGTAGAGTATACTCTTTACGGTGACTTCCCCTCACCTTTGTAACTACATTGTACACTTCCAGAAAGAGCTTGAACTGTTACAGATACCAAATCAACATTTACATTCAATCCGTATAGAGTTCATTGGTGAAGATTGGAATGACAAGTAAAAAAGTTTGTTTGTTTGTTTATTTTTTAAGAGCTCATCTTTCATACGATTGACTACTTTGCCGACACCAGAAAAAAAAAAATGTAGTCATATTCACATCAACACGAAGCAAGATAAGATACATTGTATTACTTTGGTCGGATGCTGAGTAATTTGGTATAAAACAGCAAAACAAAAAGCAAAAAACCTAAAACATATAAAATGTCACCTTCGCATATTATATTTTGAGATATTGTGTTGTTAGATGTACACCTTTTAAGTACGGCCGTCTCAGTATATATGACAGTCGTCCGATGCAATCCTTTCTGCGTGCATACAAGTATTAGTAACACAAGGAATATTTTGCAGTTTCATTGAACAGTCCGTGTTGAAAGTGGTTTGTTTTTGTTTGTATTTTAAAGGGATCCTATAGTTTTTGTTGAGACCTAATTTCAGGTTTCTAACATTTTTTAGTAAGATAATGAGAAACCTCTAATGAAATGTAAAAGAGCATGTACATGTAATTCCATGAGGAATTCAACGTTTATTTGTTGAAAATTGGTTTTCAAATGGCTGAGATATTCAAAACAGAGCAATTCTACTAAAGTGTGGGACCCACATTAATACTATCGCTTTGTTTTACTTGGATGTTTCAGTAATTCCAAACCGATTTTCATCAAATAAACTTTGGATTTCATTTAAAATGGTATGTTCAATACTATTTCATAAGTGTTTTCTTGGTATCTCGCGAAAAGTTGCAAGCGCAATTTTCATCTCCACCAATGCTGTAGGGCCTTACCATCCCTTTAAGCAAAAAAATGAAGAGCTGAGATTCCAGTAGTGATTGCCCAATAGTCTTCTTGCATGTTACGAATCCTTGATTCCCTTGATTGTATGTTTCATTTTGGAAAAGGTATTTTGTTAATTCCCAGACCCAGGAGATGTATTCACGGTATACATGTGCATATTATGTAATTGATTACTTACCTAGTAAACTGCAGGTGCCAAGGGAAACAATTTGATTTGCATATTACGCGCGGCAGACCGCTCCAGTGTGAACAGCGTGCCGCGGCGGCAGAGTTTAGCGGCAAACCGCTGCCGCTGCCGCTGCCGCAAAACCGCTCCAATGTGAACGGCCCTTTAGGGTTAGGGTTTTTGAGTTATACAGTCCGTATAAAAAAAAAAAGCAAAACGCAACATGATTTAATTTCAAATTTGTGAAGATTGTGTTAACTTTACATCAAAGTGAGTAGCAACATCTTTAATAAAGCCACATGTCTCCTCTTTCCAATGATATCTTATTTATTCTGACACGGTCATGCATGGCTGAGTAATCATTGTTTTTTGACAATGGGTCAAATTGGACTTGGGACCAAGTTTCAGTTTCTGCATTTAACTATGACGTCGATTTTCGTAGAGAAAAGCTGAATGTCTGGGCTGGACATTGTGAAAACAGTTCGCTACTAGGGCCCTTCTTCTTTGAAAACAACATGAACGGAAATGGATATTTACAAATTTTAGGTGAAAATGTGATTCCTGAATTAATGGAAAGTTTTTCTGTGCAACAAAGCGGTGTGTTCAGATGCCTATGGTGGGCACAGGATGGCGTACCAGCCCATCGACTAGTTGCAGTAAGAAACAGATTGGCCGAGGTATTTGGAAATTGGGTGATTGCCTTGAATCATGATGTGGATCTCCGGATCTTGTGACTTTTTTCTTTGGGGTTATCTCAAGAGCAAAGTGTTCATTACCCCTCCACCTGACATTGCAACTTTGAGACAAAGAATCACTGATGAGTTTGAAGCTCTACGCCACCAAGCCCCAATGATTCGCAGGGCTGTGTGTGAGATAGAGAAAAGACCTAATCTCTGTGTGGAAAGGAATGGTGGCCATGTTGAGGGGCATGGAATGTAAAGTTAAAAAGAAATACTAATATCCGAAAGAAGACAATGGTAAGTTGTTATCATTAATTTCATCAATTCCATTAATAGCGATCATTAATTTCATTTAAATTAATTTTAATTATTCCATTTGTTTAGAGAATTTCTAATAAGGTGCATTGATTCTTGCAGTGCCTAAACTTGGTCCCAAGTCCAATTTGACCTACTGTACAAAAATAATGATTACTCAGCCATCCATCACCGTGTAAGAATAAATAAGATATCATTGAAAAGAGGAGATATGTCGCTTTAAGATGATGCTACTCACTTTGGTGTAAATTTAACACAATCTTCACAAATTTGAAATCAAATCTTGTTGCGGTTTTTTTAATACGCACTGTATAGGGTTAGGGCCACTGGCGTAGCCAGGGGGGGGGGGCGATCGGGGCGGTCGCCCCCGCCCCCCCCCCCCCCCTCCTAAGATTTGGACCGGGGATTTGGGAGGCGGAAAAAAAAATGCGTGTATACTGTATGCATGCACATCAAGCGGGTCTCCTTTGCAACCTTTCATCAAATTAGATATTTTTTTGACTATTTCACTCAAAGTGTGCACCAGATCGTTGAATTTCAATTCAAAATATGCAAAATCTTTCGTGCTTAAAACCTTTCCCATTCCCAAACCCTCCCCCTCTGTGCCTCTTTCCATAGCTTAGTACACTTTTTAGATTTACCAAAAAAAAGAATAATTCTGAATGCACAAGACTTATTACTTATATTTCGAAAACTCAAGGTTCCCTCATGTATAAGGGGAATTTCCCCTTTTAATCGACCCTTTCCTCCCTCAGTCCCCTCCCCCCCCCCATCAGTTTTTTGTTTTTTTTGTGTGTGTGTGTGATTTCCCAAATGTTGATTCCATCAAATATGCGTATACGAGATATCTCAATTTCAACCTTAAAAAGGCAAAAGCTCCATCGGAAGGGAAGGGTGGAGATAACACTCGCCCACGCCTTTTCCCTGCTCGCCCGCCCCTCCCCCCCCCCCCTTCCGCCATGCATAGAAGTAGACTGTGGCTATATCCAGATCGCTTTATTTCAATTCTAAAAACGCAAAAGCTCCGCGAGCGGGAGGGGGAATCCCCCTTCCCCTAAGCTCTACCTCACTAGACTTTATACATACACACAGATGGTGCACATTCGGAATAAGTGCTAATTTCCGTGATTTTAACACTTCGATGAAAAAGTATTGCACCAAAAATTTGCACCAGATCGCTGAATTTCAGGTCTGAAAACGCAAAATCACCTTCGTGTGGGAGGGGATATGCCCCTATCTACACCCTCGTGTGCATGCTTTTTCTGTTTGATTGCTGAACTGCAGACAGCGTTCATGATATTCAGTGTAAGAATAAGTATTGATACAAGAAGATTATTTAAATGATACCATTTTATAGGCAAATTGTTCAATACTAATCTACACTAAAATATACTGCAACCTTAAACAAGTGGGACTGTTTCAACTCGTTAAAACGCGCAAAAACATGCATCAAATTGCACAATTTGAAACATCAAAATGCAAAAAAAAGTTTTCACCGTGGGAAGGGGGACACCCCCCTCCCACACCCTCCCCTCCCCCTTCGCTCGCTCCGCTCGCTCGTGTTCAGTCGCGTTCATGATATTCAGTGAAAAGAATTAATACAAGAAGTGTGTTTAAATTATACCATTTTATAGGCAAATTGTTCAATAATCTACATCAAAAGATACTGCTACCTTAAACAAATGGGACTGTTTCACGTCGATAAAACGCGCAAAAACATGCATCAAATTGCACCATTTTCAACATCAAAATGCAAAACGTTCTCACCGTGGGAGGGGGGACACCCCCCTCCCACACCCTCCCCTCCCCCCTCGCTCGTTCCGCTCGCTCGGGTTCAGCCGCGTTCATGATATTCAGTGAAAAGAATTAATACAAGAAGATTATTTAAATCATACCATATTACAAAATATAAGCAAATTGTTCAATGATAATCTACATTAAAATACACTGCAACCTTAAACAAGTAGGACTGTTTCAACTCGTTAAAACACGCAAAAACATGCATCAAATTGCACCACTTGCAACATCAAAATGCAAAAAGTTCTCACCGTGGGAAGGGGGACACCCCCCTCCCACACCCTCCCCTCCCCCCTCGCTCGTTCCGCTCGCTCGGGTTCAGCCGCGTTCATGATATTCAGTGAAAAGAATTAATGCAAGAAGTGTGTTTAAATTATACCATTTTATAGGCAAATTGTTCAATAATAATCTACATCAAAAGATACTGCTACCTAAATGGGACTGTTTCACGTCGATAAAACGCGCAAAAACATGCATCAAATTGCACCATTTTCAACATCAAAATGCAAAAAGTTCTCACCGTGGGAGGGGGGACACCCCCCTCCCACACCCTCCCCTCCCCCCTCGCTCGTTCCGCTCGCTCGGGTTCAGCCGCGTTCATGATATTAAGTGAAAAGAATTAATACAAGAAGATTATTTAAATCATACCATATTACAAAATATAAGCAAATTGTTCAATGATAATCTACATCAAAATATACTGCAACCTTAAACAAGTAGGACTGTTTCAACTCGTTAAAACACGCAGAAACATGCATCAAATTGCACCACTTGCAACATCAAAATGCAAAAAGTTCTCACCGTGGGAGGGGGGACACCCCCCTCCCACATCCTCCCCTTCCCCCTCGCTCGTTCCGCTCGCTCGGGTTCAGTCGCGTTCATGATATTCAGTGAAAAGAATTAACGCAAGAAGTGTATAAATTATACCATTTTATAGGCAAATTGTTCAATAATAATCTAAATCAAAAGATACTGCTACCTTAAACAAGTGGGACTGTTTCACGTCGATAAAACGCGCAAAAACATGCATCAAATTGCACCATTTGCAACATCAAAATGCAAAAAGTTCTCACAGTGGGAAGGGGGACACCCCCCTCCCACACCCTCCCCTCCCCCCTCGCTCGTTCCGCTCGCTCGGGTTCAGCCGCGTTCATGATATTCAGTGAAAAGAATTAATACAAGAAGTGTGTTTAAATTATACCATTTTATAGGCAAATTGTTCAATAATAATCTACATCAAAAGATACTGCTACCTTAAACAAATGGGACTGTTTCACGTCGATAAAACGCGCAAAAACATGCATCAAATTGCACCATTTTCAACATCAAAATGCAAAAAGTTCTCACCGTGGGAGGGGGGACACCCCCCTCCCACACCCTCCCCTCCCCCCTCGCTCGTTCCGCTCGCTCGGGTTCAGCCGCGTTCATGATATTCAGTGAAAAGAATTAATACAAGAAGATTATTTAAATCATACCATATTACAAAATATAAGCAAATTGTTCAATGATAATCTACATCAAAATATACTGCAACCTTAAACAAGTAGGACTGTTTCAACTCGTTAAAACACGCAAAAACATTCATCAAATTGCACCACTTGCAACATCAAAATGCAAAAAGTTCTCACCGTGGGAGGGGGGACACCCCCCTCCCACATCCTCACCTTCCCCCTCGCTCGTTCCGCTCACTCGGGTTCAGTCGCGTTCATGATATTCAGTGAAAAGAATTAACGCAAGAAGTGTATAAATTATACCATTTTATAGGCAAATTGTTCAATAATAATCTAAATCAAAAGATACTGCTACCTTAAACAAGTGGGACTGTTTCACGTCGATAAAACGCGCAAAAACATGCATCAAATTGCACCATTTGCAACATCAAAATGCAAAAAGTTCTCACAGTGGGAAGGGGGACACCCCCCTCCCACACCCTCCCCTCCCCCCTCGCTCGTTCCGCTCGCTCGGGTTCAGCCGCGTTCATGATATTCAGTGAAAAGAATTAATACAAGAAGTGTGTTTAAATTATACCATTTTATAGGCAAATTGTTCAGTAATAATCTACATCAAAAGATACTGCTACCTTAAACAAATGGGACTGTTTCACGTCGATAAAACGCGCAAAAACATGCATCAAATTGCACCATTTTCAACATCAAAATGCAAAAAGTTCTCACCGTGGGAGGGGGGACACCCCCCTCCCACACCCTCCCCTCCCCCCTCGCTCGTTCCGCTCGCTCGGGTTCAGCCGCGTTCATGATATTCAGTGAAAAGAATTAATACAAGAAGATTATTTAAATCATACCATATTACAAAATATAAGCAAATTGTTCAATGATAATCTACATCAAAATATACTGCAACCTTAAACAAGTAGGACTGTTTCAACTCGTTAAAACAAGCAAAAACATGCATCAAATTGCACCACTTGCAACATCAAAATGCAAAAAGTTCTCACCGTGGGAGGGGGGACACCCCCCTCCCACACCCTCCCCTTACCCCTCGCTCGCTCCGCTCGCTCGGGTTCAGTCACGTTCATGATATTCAGTGAAAAGAATTAACGCAAGAAGTGTATAAATTATACCATTTTATAGGCAAATTGTTCAATAATAATCTACATCAAAAGATACTGCTACCTTAAACAAGTGGGACTGTTTCACGTCGATAAAACGCGCAAAAACATGCATCAAATTGCACCATTTGCAACATCAAAATGCAAAAAGTTCTCACAGTGGGAAGGGGGACACCCCCCTCCCACACCCTCCCCTCCCCCCCCCCCCTCGCTCGTTCCGCTCGCTCGGGTTCAGCCGCGTTCATGATATTCAGTGAAAAGAATTAATACAAGAAGATTATTTAAATCATACCATATTACAAAATATAAGCAAATTGTTCAATGATAATCTACATCAAAATATACTGCAACCTTAAACAAGTGGGACTGTTTCAACTCGTTAAAACACGCAAAAACATGCATCAAATTGCACCACTTGCAACGTCAAAATGCAAAAAGTTCTCACCGTGGGAGGGGGGACACCCCCCTCCCACACCTTCCCCTTCCTCCCTCGCTCGCTCCGCTCGCTCGGGTACAGTCGCGTTCATCATTTTCAGTGAAAAGAATTAAGACAAGAAGTGTATTTTAATTATACCATTTTATAAGCAAATTGTTCAATAATCTACATCAAAAGATACTGCTACCTTAAACAAGTGGGACTGTTTCACGTCGATAAAACGCGCAAAAACATGCATCAAATTGCACCATTTGCAACATCAAAATGCAAAAAGTTCTCACAGTGGGAAGGGGGACACCCCCCTCCCACACCCTCCCCTCCCCCCTCGCTCGTTCCGCTCGCTCGGGTTCAGCCGCGTTCATGATATTCAGTGAAAAGAATTAATACAAGAAGATTATTTAAATCATACCATATTACAAAATATAAGCAAATTGTTCAATGATAATCTACATCAAAATATACTGCAACCTTAAACAAGTGGGACTGTTTCAACTCGTTAAAACACGCAAAAACATGCATCAAATTGCACCACTTGCAACATCAAAATGCAAAAAGTTCTCACCGTGGGAGGGGGGACACCCCCCTCCCACACCTTCCCCTTCCCCCCTCGCTCGCTCCGCTCGCTCGGGTTCAGTCGCGTTCATGATATTCAGTGAAAAGAATTAAGACAAGAAGTGTATTTTAATTATACCATTTTATAAGCAAATTGTTCAATAATCTACATCAAAAGATACTGCTACCTTAAACAAGTGGGACTGTTTCACGTCGATAAAACGCGCAAAAACATGCATCAAATTGCACCATTTGCAACATCAAAATGCAAACAGTTCTCACAGTGGGAAGGGGGACATCCCCCTCCCACACCCTCCCCTCCCCCTTCGCTCGCTCCGCTCGCTCGGGTTCAGCCGCGTTCATGATATTCAGTGAAAAGAATTAATACAAGAAGATTATTTAAATCATACCATATTACAAAATATAAGCAAATTGTTCAATGATAATCTACATATTCAGTGAAAAGAATTAATACAAGAAGTGTATTTAAATCTTTCCATTTCATAGGCAAATTGTTCAATAATGATCTACACTAAAGTAAACTGCTACCTTAAACAAGTGGGACTGTTTCACGTCGATAAAACGCGCAAAAACATGCATCAAATTGCACCATTTACAACATCAAAATGCAAAAAGTTCTTACCGTGGGAGGGGGACACCCCCTCCCACACCCTCCCCCCCCCCCTCGCTCGCTACGCTCGCTCAGGCTCTGTCGCTTCGCTCCCTCGCAGACTAACCGCCCCCCCCCCCCCAAGATGAAATCCTGGCTGCGCCGTTGGTTAGGGCGGCCGTGATTTGGCAAAACAACGTATCTGCGTTTTGGTACTTTAGAGATATTCGCGATTTTAGATTTTGAAGCTACAAAGTACTAGAATTATTCCCATTTCTCTCCAGTCGAATAATTTTTCCAAGACACTTTTTTTTTTTTAAATATGCCTTATATCATTCTCCTAGTATCTACTTAAAATTTAAGTCAAAAAGAGATGTTTTGTTCAAAATATCAAAGAATTTGTGTAGATACGTTGTTTTGCCGTTGTTCTGCGCACCTCGGCAGTAGCATTGCAGAACAACGTATCTTACCTCGCACTGAGCAGTAGCAAGGCAGAACAACGTATCTGCAGCATGCAGCGTAGGTACGTTGTTTTGCCAAAACACCCAAACTTCGGATCACGTGCGTGATTAGGCAAAACAACGCATCAAGTTGTTCTGCGCACCACGGCAGTAGCATGGCAGAACAACGTATCTTACTTCGCACTGAGCAGTAGCAAGGCAGAACAACGTATCTGCAGCGTGCAACGTGAAAAATAAGCCTTATCATTATGATCGACAGTGCAACAACATGATGTCAATCTACAGCCAGGTTTTAAAGTCTAGATAGATCTATCACATTTTGAGATAAATTTCAGATAATTTTTACGTAAAATACTTCCACTAAGGAGGCTGACAACCACTATTTTCCTCAGGACCCAACAACTATAGACCTACAGACTAACACACTCTAGATGATAGATCTAAAGTTAGACCTAGTCTAACTTAATAGAATACCTATAGTCTATTATACATGTAATGTTACGACGATCAGCCCGCTCACGAAGTGAGCGGAAGGGTTTCGGGGCTATGTAATGTAACGTAGTTAATTAAAATTTATTAAAATACAGTCGCTTGCAAAACTATTGATGCCCTTGAACATTTTCAAATATTTTTTCTCTCTGAAAAGTTATCGAGTATGTACGAAATGTACTTAGTTGTTATCTGCCAATTACAGTAAATTTTGGTTGAACTTCATTTGCATATACAATATACAGTTATTGAGATGTCCATTCTTTTTTGTTATCATTAATGTTTTGATTTTTTTCCCTTGATGTAAGAGTTTTCATTCATTGTTACAAATACATATATTTGGATTAACATTGAAGTCTAAAATACGAGTTTGGGTAAAGTCTGTAAAATGGATTTCATTACCTTTTTTTCTGGCATTGAGATGAACTTGAAATATAATAACTTTTAGTATATGACAATGCATGAGTGACAACAAAAGTATATGACTGTATGAGAATTGGCATGATATTAACAAAAAATAAAATGGGTATAAAAAGTTGTCTGGACATCTGTACCTACACCTCGTTTCACAGACACAAACACGTATTTAAAATAATATGTGTGTTAATATTGGGACCCCTATTTCAATTTATATTTTTTATTTGGCTTATTTTAACGGTTTTCACTGAGATGAAAGAATTCGAAGAGCAAGAATAATATTGCGTACTTTGTTATTTTGTTAAAAGTTCTTAATATTTGGTTGATTGAATGACTTGAATACGTAAGGTTAACACCTCTAACGATAATATGCCTCAAGTCTTTGACCACACACACACACACAAACACACAAACAAACTAACAAAAAAGTACAAAAAACACAAAACACACACAAAAACACAGACTTGTCAGAGGTGCAAACATTCTCTCAGTAGAATAACTTTGAAAAAGACATGACAGAAATGCAGACGTAGACACTGATTTACATCTGCTGAATATTTATAAGAAAAAAAATGTGTACATCTGTTTCTCAAGACAACAGCATTTACAGAAATCATTGGATTATTTTCAAGTCTTAAGAATATGAAATAGATATCTACGATTTCTTCTTACAATTTAAAAGAGAGTTTGATATGTTATTATGCTTTTATCACAATGAAAGCAAATCAACGGTAACTAAGCATTATCATGATGGTAAAAAAATTTAAAAACAAATGTCATTTAATTCCTTAGTAAAGGGGCTTACATGAGTATCACAGTTGAAAAAAAAAAAAAACACTGGGAACAACATTTTCAATTTCAATAGAACAGAACATGATTGTTGTTTTTTCTAGAGATTATTTATATTATTCCATATCAGACCTTCGCACCCAGTCTTACCTTGGAAGATAAGAACATCTACAAATTACAAATCATAAATAGCACACATAACATTTTTAATCCTTACTGATGTTGAAGTTCTAGTGTAGTAAGAAGTAAATACTTGGGTAAAGAACAATTGAGTATATGAATATAAAAACGACCCAAGTCCAATTTTTTGGCCAAATCTAGTTTGACGTGGGAAATCTTAGCTTATGCATGGACTCATCTTGTGTGTAAATGATAAATCCTAATTACCCCCGGAAGTGCCTGAAATGAATGAGTTAAAGCTTATATTAATGAAAGAATGAAGGACTTGGGTCATTCTTACATTCATATAATAGCGCCCTCTCTCATCCTTCTCCCATCTCTATAGCAGAATATCATGTATATGAATCAAAGAACGACCCAAGTCCACCACACAAAATGGCCTCTCCACAATTAATGTAAATGTTAATTGTCATAATAATATAAATTATGTTCTAATATTTGTATACAATGTTGCCTTCCCATCACAGTTAAATAGAATATTATTGGGGAAAAAAAAGATATGAAGATTTTTTTACTTTACTCGAAATGATCTTCCATGGACTTGGGTCGTTCTTATATTCATATACTCAATTATTAGGCAGGTGAAAAGAAGGGGAAATTGCAACAGAATTCATCTTAAAACACACTTGCATAATTGTCTTATCATACAAGCGATTTGCTGTGCTGCAATATATCTTCCAGGTTAGCGTCCCTGGTCAGTGACGGAGCATTAATCTGCACATAACTTGAATACGACACCGTTCTGAAGCAAATCATTTTCACACAACAGTAGATATACAATGAACACTCGAATGAATCCCATAAGGATTGGAACAATCATCTCCCAGCATTTCCACTGATTCCCACTGATCAGTTACCAGCCTTCCCCTTTAAAGATGATAAAAAGTTTTGGTACCTCAAAAGTTTCCTTGAATTTCCTTGTCTTAGTTTGTGTTTCAGGTTACAGTACCTTTCATATAACTAACACTGTGAGACTTAGGGTGCGTTTATAAGATTTTTTCTTCTGGCCAGAAACAGTGTTTTGAAACACTGTTTCTGGCCAAACAGTGATTCTAGCTCGAAAAAAAAAAAATCTTATAGACGCTCGCCGTGATTTGAAACACTGTTTTGAAACACTGTAAACGCACTATTTTGTGCGTTTACAAACAGTGTTTCTGTAGAATCAGTGTTTCAAAAATCTTATAAACGCAACCGCGATCGCAAACACTGTTTATAATGACGTCACAATGCCTTGCGCGCACCCTGTTTGACCTTTTGCCGAGGAAAAATTGCGCAGAGTGAGTTGCGCAATGGCACAGTCTGCGCGAGAGCCCCAACACGCTCGGAGAAAAAAAAAAAATCTTATAAACGCTCTCCTGACAAAAGTGTGATTTGAAACAGTGTTTCAAAACAGTGATTCAAAACAGTGATTCTAGGCCCGCAAAATCTTATAAACGCACCCTAAGCGAGTGCCCCAACACGCTCGGAGTAAAAATCTTATAATAATAATAATAATAATAATAATAGTGGCTACTTGTAGAGCGCACAGGTCCACTTTTCAGTGCTCATGGCGCTTCAAAAATGAAAAGATATCATATATTTACATGCATATACATATTCAAACATTTCAACAAAGAAGAAAATGGTAAACAAAAACAAATATATACCAAATAAAGAATACAACATATACCAATTAAAAATACAATATTGATCCAATATTAATGGCATACAGCAATTACAGTCCTCAGCATGAAAGGAACAGATAAGTTTTAGTTTGAATTTGAATGACTCTGTAGATGACAGTTCCCTTAACTGAAGAGGTAAGTGATTCCACAATTTTGGTCCCATAACGGAAAAAGCACGATCACCATACCCATGTTTTACTCTGGGTGTTTGGAGTAAGAATGTATCTGATGATGAACGTAGCCTTCGTGTCGGATTGTGTTTTTGAACAGAATTACTTTTGTATATGGGGGAAAAAGAATGAACTGAATGTTGTACTAATAACAGAATCTTGAAAATAATCCTTTTTTCTACAGGTAACCAATGTAAGGAACGGAGAACTGGTGACATGGAATCAAACTTATTACTAAAAGTTAACAATCGGGCAGCAGAATTTTGCAACCGTTGAAGTTTTGTGACATCTTTTTTTTTTTTTTTTTTTTTGGAAGATTACACAATAATGAATTCGAAAAATCCAACCGAGAAGAAATCAAAGCATGAATAAGTATCTCAGCTGCAGATTTAGACAAATATTTCCTTATGAAACTTAAATTACGCAACTGATATCGAACATTCCGCTGAATATGAGTTACATGACTTCGAAATGACATTTCCTGATCAAATATGACACATAAACACTCTCCTGACGAAAGTGTGATTTGAAACAGTGTTTCAAAACAGTGTTTCAAAACAGTGTTTCAAAACAGTGATTCTAGGCCCGCAAAATCTTATAAACGCACCCTTACTCGCCCCAAAATGCTCTCATGTCTTAGTAATCATGCTATTAAACTGCGACCAGCAGCCCCATACGCATAGCGATCAGCAGTCCCATACACATAGCGTATAATCGGGCTTCGCATTGTAGCATTCAGGATCATGACAGATTTAGTATCGCAGGGTAAATGTCAACTTGAAATCCCAAAATTCTTCAAATTGAAGACTTACCAATTACGTTGAAGTATTGAAAACAGGCTTCGGGCAACGTTTGGTTCTGCCTATAGTCCCTTTCTGTTCGAATTGATGACTGAATGTGACACGGTCGACAGGACCTTTGGAGAGCTACATACACTGAATACTACAGCCAGTGCATGCGAACACATCACATGCGCACAAATTTCAAATCCATGAACGGATAAGAAGCCCCATTACGCTATGCGTATGGGGCTGCTGGTTGCAGTTTAATAGCTATGCGTACAATGGCTGCACGCTGCTGGTCGCAGTCGATGGTTTTGTACAATAGTTATCGACGCGGTACCGCGACGGCTCTGGTACGAAACCATTAATGCATGATTACTAAGACATGAGAGTACTTTGGGGCGAGTAATTCTCACAGGCAACGTACTTTAACCTGAAACACAAACCAAGACAAGGAAATTCAGGGAAACTTTTGAGGTACCAAAACTCTTTATTATCTTTAACACTTCACAGTTGAGTTTGCGAGTTCTTAATTTAACTGTGAAAGATTTACCTGATCCTATATAAACAATCCAAGTGTTATTATTTTTCTTCTAGAGTTGACTGATCTAGTGTACAATCCACTCTATCTTTCATGTCATTCTGGCGGGCGTGCACAGCTGTTCTGAAATTTGTAGTTGCTCTTTCCTCTGCTTTCGAACTGCTCGGCAGACCACTGCAGGAAAATGTAAAAGAAACGAAAGAGAATAATTAATACAAAATAAGACACTTTGTTACTTCCATACAGAACAGCTAGTAAATTTGAACTCTGCTTTAGTTACGTTAAATTTTTCATTTCACATGGTTATATGCAACAAATCCTCTCTCAGAGAATCCCCCCCCCCCAAAAAAAAGAAGAAAATACCTATGAAAATGAGAATGAGTAAATATTCAAATACTCTCAGAACATTATCTTATTATTAGACATCATACAATACCCCTTGAGGATGTTCAAGGCTGTGTGTTTGTTTTTGACAGAAAATGGTGACTATTTCATCAGTTTTTATTATTTTTTCCCCTTTTGATCGTTAAGAAATAAACTGTGAACTGTGGTACTCTCCAGTTATCAGAGAGTCATCATCATGGATTCTGTCTTCTTCTTTTTTTTTTAAGTTTTCCAAATGCCGGCTTGCGTGGTCAATGATGGTGACAAAGGTGGGATTCATTTCTTCTCCTTCTTTTTCTTCTTTTTTTTTGTATGAAATAATAAGTGATTATTCAGCTTGTCTACTATGAAGCTGTTACTTATTATTTAGCCATTTTGAATTTTAGGTAGAAGACGTCAAGTCGAATGATGTCAATGATCATAACAGGATATTCGGGTACACTTAAATGATTTGCGCAAATATAGACGCCCTAAATCTCTTATAACAGTCAGTGTTGATCTACTAGACCACAAGCAGTAGTAGAAGTTTAATAGAACCACAGCCACACCATTGTATACCACGCCATACTATATAGGCCAAACGTTACTAACGTTCCGTTATGGGCTACGTTTTGCCAAGCCCACCCAAAGGCAAAGCTGTCCTACTCAGACAATTCTTAGCTTGCTCTATACTTTCGTCTTAGCTTGCTGAGTTTCTTTATCTCTTTTTCTAATCATGGTTTTCTTAAATCTTAGTGAAATCTATTATGATATACTGAAAGCACTGGACCCTATACTGGCGAAGTGCACTCATGTCAATTGCCAATGCACCTCGATGAAACTTGACTGAGTAGGGGGCCTGTAGGTCCTATACAGCCCAAATCGCCGTACTTCGCACGGCGTCTGGTTGGACTAGATCTAGCCCAACCAGACGCTGTTAGTTAGTACATTGTACGCTGTGCGAATTACCTTCGGCTACAGCGACTGGACTGTGTACAGTGGAATAGACTAGATCAAACTTTACATGACACAAAATAAAACTTACCAGCGTTACCGCTGATTTTCTTTGTGGTAGTGATATTAACTGGTCAGGAGGATATCCATTCCACTGCAAAACAGAACAGTGGGCATGACTTCATGGTTCACACTGCAGCAAAGCGTGACTACGATCTAAAGTATGGTCGAATCCCTCATAACTGCTTGCGGCTAGCTAGCATCCTGCAAGCTAGCATGCACTCTGCGCGCAGAGCAGGCCCATGCTAGCCACGTAGACCACGCATTTTTTTTTTCTAAAAGTCAATATCACTTTGAGAGCTGAAATTGTGACAGATGATCAAAAATGGCTTAATGTATCTGAAAAGCCAAAAACCTGAAAAAAACCACAAAATTTCAGATACGTTGTTATGCCAAATTACGGCAGCAGGGTAGGGTTAGGTTTTTTGAGTTATATGTAATTTTTGGGGTACTTAAAGGTCGTTCTTGGGGTACATTAAGGTCATAGGGTTAGGGTTAGGGTTAGGGTTAGGGTTAGGGGTTAGGGGTTAGGGGTTAGGGCGGCCGTAATCTGGCAGAACTCCCTAAGTCGTTTTTGGTCGATTTTCAGGTTTTGAGTGTTTTGTGTGTTTTTTCTCATGCTCTTTCAAGTGGGCCAAAAAATAAGTTGTGAATCGGTACAGAAAGTTATTTTTAGAAAGTAATTTTGGCAAAATTCCTGAGGAGAGAGGGCGATTAATCTGGCAGAACTGCGTAAGTCGAGATTCGAAATGAATTTTCCGATGTTAATCAGGCAGAACTGCGTAAGTCGACTTACGACAACGCTTGGATCAAGGTGTTCCTGCATCCCGCACGGACATGGTATATCTTAACACGCGCGTGCGCGACCTTGGTAGTGACGAACGCGCTGCGCATTCAGGCTAGCAGTGCCTAGCTAGCTAGCTAGACACGTCGTACGGCTACGTGTGTATTGTACACGACGACAGTCGCGCTAAAGCAATAACCCTCGTTACTCTTGGGGGAAATTGCCACTTTCTTTCCCTTCATAGACTGGCAGGCTTCAAAACAGGTCAAAATGCGGTATGCCTTACTATTAAGTTTTGCTACAATCTAATGCTTTTTAAGGCTAGAGCATTTCTAGATCTAACAAACGTTATAGTTTGCATCTTGTCTGACATCACGCTCCAGTCAACTTTAGGCCTACTTAGTACTGCTGCAGCACTTGTCCATTGTTAGTGTACGTGAAATCAATGTACTGTGCGGTAGCGTAGGTCACGCGAACAACAATATCTGTAATCCATTGACCATACTGCTTCTTATTTTGTTTTTCATTGTAATAAGCGGTTAGTGGGCTTGGATCTATGGGATTGATCTCGAGAAGTTTAATGAATATCTGGGATACCGTCCATAACGATGGCATTTTCGATCCAATCCTACAGACGTCAGAAATTGACCAATACTAACACTTTTACAGTTTACTTTTTTAATACGGGTACCGTACCGGTACTCTCAGTAGAGTTGTGCAGTAGGGGCCTACTAGACTACTGGGGCCTACCGTTACTTAACTTAGGCTGAATCGCCGGTTATTCTGTCTTTACTCAGTTTTCTATTTTTCTAGATTTGATTCGGCCAGACATTCTTGAAATCTGTAATATGAAGAATCTAGAATCTACAGGTTAAACGCTAAATCATAAACATTTAGCCCTAGAAATAGATCTGAAACTTAGATTTAGATCCGTGTTCTATACATTACTACTACAAAATGTAGTACTACTAGACATTATAGGCTATAGACTTGATAGTCTTACCGTTAGTCATTATAGATAGACAGGTTAGGCTTTACGTTGTTCTTAAATCTACTATAACAGTACCTTCTAGGGCTAGATCCCCAATAAACAGCGCCAGTATATATTGTGTGTTGTTTAGACGCCCTCTAGAGGCGACTGTATTGTAACCATGTTTCAGCCTGGATCTCCAATAAAGTGGAGTGTTCTTTTCGCATCCTAAATCCGATGTGTTATGTTTGTCTGTTTTACGGTAATGGCATGGTGGCAGCGCTCGGATCGTTTTCCACCCATCAACCAAGGCTTGCAGGCCACATATGGCCGACACATCAACAGTTAGATACAGTAGCTGTCGTGATTTTTGCGATTTGAACTGGCTGTTCATCACCTCCATCAGCGTTAGCGACACACAGGTAACGCTTTGATAGCCCCACGTATACATACGATACGATGGCGCGGTCAGCTGCGGATGCGCCCGCACAATGGCGCTTATGTCCGGACGAGACTCCCGAGTCCTTCCTAGCGTGGAAGAGTAGTCTCATGAGCACACTTCGTGCATACCCGGAATTCTCTCCATTCCTAGCGGAGGGAGTTTCTTGGAAAAGGAAGTCGAAGGCAAATCGTTTGCGCGGTTTCGTCGGTGATTCCTCTGACTTGTCTGGCGGCAAGACAGCCGCGCAGAAAGTTCAATTGCTAGAATTGATGCTAGGTCAAATTTCAGCTTTCTGCCCAATCATTTCTCGAGGTTCAATTGTCAATAATTCAACTTCCCTGGCAGACATTTGGCACCTGGTTTGCATCCACTATGGGTTTGATAGACAGGTAGTTGATCATGACATACGTAACTCTGATTTTGTTGATGGTGAATCTGTTGCCAGTGATGATGAACCAGTGAATGATGTTGAGCCACTAGAGGATTATAATGATAGTGAACTGAGAATCATTGATGAGTCTGAATACCAGATTGGGCCCAGAGCAAATAAAGAAAGCAATCATTATGGGTTGACTGTGAGAAGTGTAGATAACGGGATAAGTTATGCCAGATCTAGTCACAATTTGGATGAGTCACAAAGTGAACTGACTAGCAGTACCAGTTGGGATATGTCTGTTGGACACGTTGTACGTGTAGCTCTACCCATTGGTTGCACAGGATCTAGATCTGTTGCAGACTGTGATCATGATCATACCGCTGTTCCCCCTTATGGTCTAGGCCAACCTGGCACGTACACTGACAAGAGGTTGGTAGTAGATAAAGTCGAGCTTTTTGATGATATTCCCAATATTCCTGGTGATCATAAGCATGTGGAGAGGGTGTCAGTGTTAGATGAGGGTATTCTCGGATATTCTCGTGGTCTTGAACTCGCTCTTGGATGCGACTGCCCTTGTCACATGTTGGCACATTTTGGTTTGTCAGAAATCAGTAATGTTGAGTTTACTGCCAATGTTGACAACTGTTTTTGTTGTGTTGGGCCAGTAGAGAAGGGTGAAACTGTCAAAGAAGCGGAGTTTTGTGGTAGCGTCCCTGTATTGCACGCTCAGTTCTCTTCTTCTTGTGTCGATGAGTCCCAGTGTTCTGTAATGCTGCACTCTAGGCGTACACACACTCAGCATTCACACTCATGCAACATGCACGCTGTATTTGGTAGCGAACATCACGATTTCGCCATCACGCAGAACACCGGTCCAGCCAATGCCTTGAGCACACATCATCCGGATCTGTACGTGGACCAACCATTTCCACGTCAGCCATCACCGCTCGATAGCCCACCCCCCACACTAGATCTGGGTGCTACTCACGAGCACGTTACGGCAGACGGCCAGCTCTATCCGTGTGTTGATGCTCCTCAGCCCCACACAGACCAGGTCCAGCTCATTGCAGTTCCTGATCATCCTTGTCTCTGGGATACACGTCCACAACATCTCTGGTGCAAAGCAGCGCAGTCGTTCCTTGACGACGCGCACATCTTCATGTACCAGCCAACCAGTCCCGTCCACCCCACCCCCATTATGGTCGATGTCGAGGGAACTCAACTTCAGCTTGATATGAATCAGGCTCCTCCAGGCCGCCCTCCTGACACCCCCGCTGATGGGACCCGCCTTCAGCTCGATGTGAATCGGGCCCCTACAAACTGTCCTGATTACCCTGCTGATGGGACCCACCTTCGGCTCGATGTGAATCGGTCTCCTCTAGGCCGCCCTCCTGACACCCCCGCTGATGGGACCCACCTTCAGCTCGATGTGAATCGGGCCCCTACAAACTGTCCTGATTACCATGCTGATGGGACCCACCTTCGGCTCAATGTGAATCGGTCTCCTCTAGGCCGCCCTCCTGACACCCCCGCTGATAGGACCCACCTTCAGCTCGATGTGAATCGGGCTCCTACAAACCCTCCTCCTGATATTCCTGCTGATGGGACCCACCTTCAGCTCGATGTGAATCGGGCTCCTTCAGGCTGCCCTCCTGATACCCCTGCTGATGGGACCCACCTTCAGCTCGATGTGAATCGGGCTCCTACAGGCCGCCCTCCCGATACCCTCGGCTGCCAGCAGACAAGCGGTTCTTACTCCACCCCTCTGTTCCTGACACCATTGCGACCCATTCTCCAGGCCGCCCCCCTGATGTCCTTGACTATCACCCTGCCTGTGGTGCTACAAAGTGTACCTTTGTTGCTGTCAAGGGTAGCTGTTGTGGAACCTACCTCTTGTGTGACAACATGTCATCTCCTCCAGGTCGTCCTCCGGACATTCTGCAAAATGACATCACCACCACTGCAGCACTAGGGTTGCTGTTACTGTATCTTTGCATACCAATGAAGATGCCTGAGATCATCTGCACTATCTTGCCACAATATCTCCTAAGTGTCTCAGTGCTAACTCAATCCATGTTTGCTGCCTTGCACTGATCATTGTACAGCATGTTTTTGGCACTGGACTGTTAAAACATGTTTTAGTTGCAGGCTTTGCCTGTTTGCTTTGAAATGTTAACGCATTTATCAGAAACGATGATGTATTTTTGCATATTTTTGATAGTTATGGTAGCCTGCCGGCTGTTTTGTATGTTGATTCATTTCTTCATACCACTTTTGACTGAGCAGACAGTTTTGTTCAAATCCTTCTTGCTTGTTTAATACACATGCATTTGGTGCTCGGATTTATATATTATGTGTATGTAGGTTCTACATATTTACCAATCATTTCCTGTTTGTACTGAGTGTTGGTAAAGTATGACTTTATCATTTGTGCAGGTTGTCGGAATTTTTGTGTGTACTTTGTTTTATTGTCTCTTACGCTCATACTCGTACACTTGAAAAGAACTTTCTGCGAATTTGTTGATGGTTTGTTTAGAATATTACAGCACTACTGTAATGTTGTTAATGGGATTTTTTTTTTCTCCATTGGGAGGTATTTTATTGACCACTGTATTTTTGAAGGCTTTAGTGATATAAGTATTTTGGTGTACTCTTATCGTTTATGTACATGTCGTATGCTGTGATGATACAGTTTTGATTAGTTTTATGTCTGTGGTTATTTTTTCCAATTCACAGTCCTGAATAGTTCAGGGGAAGGGATATGGAACGTGGTAAAAGAAGGGAAGAGCGTATAGCTAACAATGCAGTTATACAGTGTACAATTGTACTTGTTTTATGGGGGCAAATATGTATAGAAGTTCGGGTAGTGAAAGAACAGAGGAGGTAAGGGAAGTAGTGTGTGTGGATAGGACCAATGAAGATATTATGACAGAAGAATAAAGAGAAGTTATGATGTGTATACAGAAGCCACAGTGTTTTGATAGGACAGAAGATTATAGAGAAGTTATGTTGTATTGAGGGAAAGAATGATGTTATGATTTAATGGATAATATACAGTAATTGACTACTGTCATAGGACAAAAGAATGTCAGATGTGGTGAGGTACAATGTAATGACAGGACAGAGTAATGTACAGAAATTTGAGTGTAATGAAAGAAAATGCTGAAAGTTGTATGGATGAGAAGAAGGGAGATAATTTCATGAGTTATTTGCAGTTTTTTGATGCATTCTGAATATGTTAAAGTGTAGCATGCAGCACTTACAATACATAAGTGTATTTTGTATACATTTTGGAGATATACAATGGTTCGGTGAATGTAGGGTTTTTTTATTTAGGGGTTCCAGTTTGGGCTTACTGGATTGATAAAAACAGTTCGCATATTATCCCCTCTCTTTTCATGGAATACAGTGTTAGATGTTGTGTGATGGTACATGTGTATTGTGATGTTAGCGCTACACTCGTACTATACGGTCAATCCTTGTTTTTTTGGTTTGGTTGGCTAATCACATAAATTGTCAGAAGATAGTAGATATTGGATGCATACAAGTACTGCTTGAGTTATTTTTGAACGTGTATGTATAGTATGTATGGCAGTACACCTGTAGTTCAGAATATAGTACCTCATAAGTTTTTTAGTATTTTTATAGTTTATACAATAGGCCTGTATATACGTGAAAGGTAAAAGATGACATATTAAAGAAAGTTTGGTGAAGTAAAAGGCTGCTTTGATGCCAACATCATGCACGTGTGATTTTACACGTCTTATGTGAGGTTGTGGAACACGTGACATCATATTTATTGTTAGTTATTTTTAATAGAAAGTTCTGTCTCAAAAGCAACACATGTTTGCACTACGTACAGTACATATTGCTTTTAGTTTGTTGGAGTACGGTACAAAGTGTTCCCATACTTGTGATACATTATTCTGCACTACGTACAGTACATATTGCTTTTAGTTTGTTGGAGTACAAAGTGTTCCCATATCTGCCCCCCCACGGAAAAAAGCAGTAACTGACATTTTTATGAATGTCTACTTTTTTGCAAAAATGAATAGTTTACCCAGTGCTCTCCAATGTTAATAGGTCAGTTTTGCAAAAAGAAAAATGAAAGTGACCAAAAATACAATTTTTCACTTTTGCAAAAAGCAGTAACTGCATCCAGTCGATTCAACTTTGCAAGTTTCCCCACGGAAAAAAGCAGTAACTAACAAGGCCCACGGAAGAAAGCAGTAACTAACAATTTAGTCTTAATCATTCAGACTCTGAATAGTCCTTTCTGTATATTTTTTCCCTAATACCATTTATTTTTTCTACTAATTTTTTTTTAAACAATGTAAACAGCAGTTTCTCCCATAATTTAGGAGAGTAGATATAAAAAGATTGTTTCACCAGTAACTTGACTCTGCCCGCAGGGAATCATATGACAAGTTGTAGAAAAAGCTTCTTTCTGGAGACTAGCAAACCTGGCAGACTCAGCGCGCTCAGAGTGCAGAATACGCGTGCAGCAGCTGCATGCGCATAAATTCTGCAGCATGCATTTGGATACAGTAACTAGCTAAACATTGCATCACATCACACTCATCACTTGCATGCACAGTATTGCAGGTCTGGTACAGCTAGTCTGAGTGATCATGCCAGTGCTAACCATGCTGTCACACAGTTTCTGCGGTCCAGGCATGCCTGTAAATCTATCATGAATTGCAGAGAAAAAGTCATGGTAGCCATGGCTTTGGCCAGAACCAGAAAATCTAGGTGAGCTGAAAATATATTGAAGGGAGATGAGCACTAGTATTAATACACTAACGTTAGTCTAACGTTAGATGTAGGCCCTAAAGTTAAGTATACCAGATCTAACGTTACAGAGTAGATCTAGATTCTAATCTAGGCCTATTGTTAACTGTTTAGTGTTAGACAAAATGTCAGTAGGCCTAATCTAACGTAATAGACCTAGGTCTAGCACTAACATTGGGCATAGATCTGTAGTCTAGCTTAAGTGTAACGTCAGAGTTCGACTAGGATCTAAGACGAAGAGACTTGACTTTTTTGTCTAGTCCAGGGTCATGTGTCAGGGGCCAGGCCGGGCACTCCAAAGTTCAATTAGGGTACATAGGTGTCTACCTTATTTTTACACAGAATGCCATTCAATCGACAAGACCTAGTCTAGGTCTAGTGATAGGTCCTAGATCTTATAGATCTAGACTAACCAGAAAGTAGAAGAACTTTATAACCTGGTGGTGGTAACAATTCTCCTCCTATGGTCATGTGACATGTGCAGTTACTGCTTTTTTCCATGGGGAAAACAGCAGACTCCTGGCCGTCTGCAGTTACTGCTTTTTTCCGTGGGGAAACTACCCAGAATCAGGGGTGAGCCACCGCAGTAACTGCATTTTCCTAAATAACATTAAAAAAATAACGGAAACATAATTTTTTCCTAGGTATTGTTAGCCAGCTAGGTATGGTGCATAATCATACCACAAAATTATTTTTGAATGTTTCTGTGTTTTTAAAGAATCTGCAAAAAACACAAAATCGCATTTATCTCAGCTCAGCAGCTATGCAGTTACTGCTTTCTTCCGTGGGGGGGGGGCAGATATGTATTCATTATTCATGGTATGCACATGTTTGCACCATTCCCAAGAGAGGAAGAAAAAACAGAAAGAAAGAAAGTAGTCACGCCAGTATATATTGTGTGTTGTTTAGACGCCCTCTAGAGGCGACTGTATTGTAACCATGTTTCAGCCTGGATCTCCAATAAAGTGGAGTGTTCTTTTCGCATCCTAAATCCGATGTGTTATGTTTGTCTGTTTTACGGTAATGGCGCAGTCTAGCTGTAGATTTAGCCCCTACCTGGATATAGAGTCTAGATCTAGAGTCTAGACTAGAAAATCTAGAAACTCATTTTTATTTATCTACTAGTCTGTTATAATGACGCCCCAAAATAGATGTCTGGATGTTACATATGTATAGACCTAGGCAATCGAGTAGACAGAGTTCGAGAGTTCTCGTACGTTTTTAATAGGCCTGCGTAGATAGTAACGGTTAGAACACTACTACCCTAACGTTAGTACTGTAGTGACAATAAGGCCTACAGTAGGAGTCGACACAAACGAGAACTAGGGTCTATTTTTTTATTTTCTAATAAAGCTGTAAATAAACTTTTAGTCAGGCCTAGCTCCTAGTATTCTTTAGTTTAAGTAGAGTTTAGGCCATCAGCCAAAAGGGTCTAGGCTTACTCTTACTTTAGGCATAGAGTAGGAATACTAGGATAATGAGATCAGTAGGCCTATCGTATACAGATTCCTACGTACCGCTCTACTAGTCTCTAGATGTCTAGTGTATCGTTAGGCCTGAATAGACTACGGTCTAGACGGTACAGTGTAGTACCTGTAGTCTTGATGACTTATATAGCTTAACATCTAGAACCTAGTCTAATATTATTCTTAATCCAAATGCAATGCTTCATGAGATCGACAATAACCCAAGCAGAAGCCAGGCTTTTGATGTAGCAGTACTTCTTGTGCCGCTAAATAATACTGAAACATGAACACAGACTGACAACATTTGGTTAAAGCAAGTTATTTTCCACATACAAATGAATGGATAAAATGAAATTAAATGTGAATCAATAATGATGACTTTATACAATACAAATATTTCAAAAAAATTGCAATCGATCTAAAATATTCATTGTTTTGACACTGGATCCGCTGAATAGTGAGAGGATGGATGGTAAAATACGATAGACAACCCGCAGAAAATAGACCGAGATACGTAGTTCTGGTTGATAAACCACGTGTTTATCAGCCAGAACTGCGTATCTCTAGGAGATAAGCAGTTCTGGCTGATAAGCACGTGGTTGACCACGAAAAGAGATACGTAGTTCTGCCTGATGGAACACGTGCTTATCAGGCAGAACTGCGTAACTCCTAGAGATACGCAGTTCTGCCTGAAAAACCCCCCGCATGGCCGAAAACTTACGCAGTTCTGGCTGATCAACCCGGGCACGTGACCAGAGATACGCAGTTCTGCCAGATTACGATCGCAAAAATTTGGCGACGATTAATCTGGCAGAACTGCGTAAATTTTTTAAATTGGTAATTTTTACTACTTAAAAAGGTCAAATTGTCATTCTTTTGCTGGAAATAAATTCTTTAGACCAATTATGACCGAGAAAAGAGGAAAAATGCAACTCATCGTATCTCAGTTTAGAAAGGTGTAACATTGAATCTTTAAACCCGATTTCTGGCGTAATGTGTTAAAGGAGATACGCAGTTCTGCCAGATTACGGCCGAGGGGTTAGGGGTTAGCGGTCGTGATTTGGCAAAAAGGTGTATGTCTGAAAAATATGTTTTTGGTTTTTACCATTTGGGGGGTTTTCGATGCCGAAATTTTCATGTGACCAACTTTCGTAAGTCATCGATCCTTTGTTTCCGAGATACTTGGGGCTATCTCTGTATTATTTTATCAATTTTCCTGCTTTTGATTAGGCAAAAGGGTGTATCTTTACATACACCCTTGACGTACAATGACGTACCAGGATAGAGAACTACATGATTTGGCAAAAGGGTGTATCTCTAGATACACCTCTAACCGTGCACGCTGGGGAGAGCTCAAAGATTTGGCAGATAGGTGTATCTTTAGATACATCCATCTGCCGAATGAATCATGAATTATAGTTGCGAAGTATGATAAGGCAGAAAGGTGTATCTTTTATACTCTGTGTATATTATATACTCTGTTATACGTGCTGCTGGCATGTATGTGTACCGTTTCACCGGTCGGTGCGGTGGCGGGCCATGCTCCTGACTCAAACTGGCAGCCCGTTGCACTGCAGAAGTTTCTCCTTGTTGCTAGTCGGTGAGTAGAATAAGTACCTAATATCTAGAAGTTCAGATCTAACGTTTGTCCTAGACTTCTACGGCCACTTCTATGCCATTAGATGCCCAGATTCGTAAAATCTAGCATTTCTGTTGAAATGACAGCTTTTCCGGCAAGTGTGGCTGTGGGATGAGAGTTCTCTACGCTTCAAAATGACAGTGATCCCTGCACTGTCCGTGCTGTGCAGTGCATGTAGAAGCCTGTACATAGTGTAATGGTGTGCTGTGTGACTGTAAGATCGGCTACCCATTACGCTATGCGTATGGGGCTGTTACCTAACAGACATTTAGTGGCAGTTACACACAACGGTCTAGAGAAAGATGTGTCCCTGTCTTTGGAAATGATACTTGGATGTACTGCTCAAAGTGCTCAGTGGATGCAAACAGTAACGTTAAATGATCCTACCTGAATTTTCACATTTATTGAATTTATTGCAAAAATTGGGAGCAGCATGATAACTGCGTCTTTAAGAACAGATACATGATG